>NW_027480891.1:0-88240 GCF_051401765.1 Calliopsis andreniformis | reverse complement strand
ACTATGACTCGAAACTAGGCCATACATCGATTCCAGAGTTATAATGCGGAGTTTAACGTTAAAGTGGTCGTATGACGTGAAATTCGCAATATATCATCCTGCGTCACGATATTTCACCAATATGACTCGAAACTAGAGCATACACCGATTCCAGAGAACTATTGCGTAGTTTAACGTTAAAGTCGACGTATAACGGGAAATTCGCAATAATTCAGCAAGCGCCGCAATATTTCACTAATGTGACTCGAAATTAGGCCATATATCGATTCCAGTGATATAATGCGTACTTTAACGTTAAAGTCGACGTATGACGTGAAATTCGCAATATTTCATCCAGCGCCTCGATATTCCACTCGTATGACTCGAAACTAGGCCATACATCGATTCCTGTGATATAATGCGTACTTTAACGTTAAAGCCGACGTATGACGTGAAATTCGCAATATTTCATCCATCGCCGCAATATTCCGCTAATATGTCTCGAAACTAGGCCATATATCGTTTCCAGTGATATAATGCGCAATTTAACGTTAAAGTCGACGTGTGACGTGAAATTCGCAATACTTCAGCAAGCGCCGCAATATTCCAGTAATGTGACTCGAAACTAGGCCATACAGCGATTCCAGTGATATAAGGCGTAGTTTAACGTTCAAGTCGACGTGTGACGGGAAATTCGCAATATTTTAGCAAGCGCCGCCTTGTTCCACTAATGTGACTCGAAAATAGGCCATACATCGATTCCAGTGATATAATGCGTACTTTAACGTTAAAGACGACGTATAACGGGAAATTCGCAATATCTCATCCAGCGCCTCGATATTTCACCACTATGACTCGAAACTAGGCCATACACCGATTCCAGTGAAATAATGCGTAGTTTAACGTTAAAGTCGACGTATAACGGGAAATTCGCAATATTTCATCCAGCGCCACGATATCTCACTAATATGACTCGAAACTAGGCCATACATCGATTCCAGTGTTATAATGCGGAGTTTAACGTTAAAGTGGACGTATGACGTGAAATTCACAATATTTCATCCAGCGTCACGATGTTTCACCAATATGACTCGAAACTAGGCCATACCGCGATTCCAGTGATATAATGTGTAGTTTAACGTTAAAGTCGACGTATGACGGGAGATTCGCAATAATTCAGCATGCGCTGCAATATTTCACTAATGTGACTCGAAACTAGGCCATACAGCGATTCCAGTGATATAATGCGTACTTTAACGTTAAAGCCAATGTATGACGGGAAATTCGCAATAATTCAGCAAGCGCCGCAATATTTCACTAATGTGACTCGAAACTAGGCCATACAGCGACTCCACTGATATAATGCGTACTTTAACGTTAAAGACGACGTATAACGTGAAATTCGCAATATTTGATCCACAGCCACGATATTTCACTTATATGTCTCGAAACTAGGCCATACAGCGATTCCAGTGAAACAATGCGTAGTTTAACGTTAAAGTGGGCGTATGATTTGAAATTCGCAATATTTCATCCAGCGCCTTGATATTTCACCACTATGACTCGAAACTAGACCATACACCGAATCCAGTGAAATAATGCGTAGTTTAACGTTCAAGTCGGCGTATGTCGGGAAATTCGCAATATTTCATACAGCGCCTCGATATTTCACCACTATGACTCGAAACTAGACCATACACCGATTCCAAAGAAATATTGCGTAGTTTAACGTTAAAGTCGACGTATAACGGGAAATTCGCAATAATTCAGCAAGCGCCGCAATATTTCACTAATGTGACTCGAAACTAGGGCATACATCGATTCCAGTGATATAATGCGTACTTTAACGTTAAAGTCATACGTATGACGTGAAATTCGCAATATTTCATCCAGCGCCTCGATATTTCACTCGTATGAATCGAAACTAGGCCATACATCGATTCCAGTGATATAATGCGTACTTTAACGTTAAAGCCGACGTATGACGTGAAATTCGCAATATTTCATCCATCGCCGCAATATTCCGCTAATATGTCTCGAAACTAGGCCATGTATCGTTTCCAGTGATATAATGCGCAATTTAACGTTAAAATCGACGTGTGACGTGAAATTCGCAATATTTCAGCAAGCGCCGCAATATTCCAGTAATGTGACTCGAAACGAGGCCATACAGCGACTCCAGTGTTATAATGCGTATTTTAACGTTAAAGCCGACGTATGACGTGAAATTCGCAATATTTCAGCAAGCGCCGCGGTATTCCAGTAATGTGACTCGAAAATAGGCCATACATCGATTCCAGTGATATAATGCGTACTTTAACGTCAAAGCCGACGTATGACGTGAAATTCGCAATATTTCATCCAGCGCCTTGATATTTCACTAATATGACTCGAAATTAGGCCATACAGCGATTCCAGTGATATAATGCGTAGTTTAACGTCCAAGTCGACGTGTGACGGGAAATTCGCAATATTTCATCCAGCGCCTCGATATTTCACCACTATGACTCGAAACTAGACCATACACCGTTTCCAGTGTTATAATGCAGAGTTTAACGTTAAAGTCGACGTATGACGGAAAATTCGCAATATTTCAGCAAGCGCCGCGATATTCCAGTAATGTGACTCGAAAATAGGCCATACATCGATTCCAGTAATATAATGCGTACTTTAACGTTAAAGCCAACGTATGACGTGAAATTCGCAATATTTCAGCAAGCGCCGCAATATTCCACTAATGTGACTCGAAACTAGGCCATACATCGGTTCCAGTGTTATAATGCGGAGTTTAACGTTAAAGTGGACGTATGACGTGAAATTCGCAATATTTCATCCAGCGTCACGATATTTCACCAATATGACTCGAAACTAGGCCATACCGCGGTTCCAGTGATATAATGTGTAGTTTAACGTTAAAGTCGACGTATGACGGGAGATTCGCAATAATTCAGCATGCGCCGCAATATTTCACTAATGTGACTCGAAACTAGGCCATACAGCGATTCCAGTGATATAATGCGTACTTTAACGTTAAAGCCAATGTATGACGGGAAATTCGCAATAATTCAGCAAGCGCCGCAATATTTCACTAATGTGACTCGAAACTAGGCCATACAGCGACTCCAGTGATATAATGCGTACTTTAACGTTAAAGACGACGTATGGCGTGAAATTCGCAATATTTGATGCAGAGCCACGATATTTCACTTATATGTCTCGAAACTAGGCCATACACCGATTCCAGTGAAATAATGCGTACTTTAACGTTAAAGTCGACGTATGACGGAAAATTCGCAATATTTCAGCAAGCGCCGCGATATTCCAGTAATGTGACTCGAAAATAGGCCATACATCGATTCCAGTGATATAGTGCGTAGTTTAACGTTCAAGTCGGCGTATGACGGGAAATTCGTAATATTTCATTCAGCGCCTCGATATTTCACCACTAAGACTCGAAACTAGACCATACACCGATTCCAGAGAAATATTGCGTAGTTTAACGTTAAAGTCAACGTATAACGGGAAATTCGCAATAATTCAGCAAGCGCCGCAATATTTCACTAATGTGACTCGAAACTAGGGCATACATCGATTCCAGTGATATAATGCGTACTTTAACGTTAAAGTCATACGTATGACGTGAAAATCGCAATATTTCATCCAGCGCCTCGATATTTCACTCGTATGAATCGAAACTAGGCCATACATCGATTCCAATGATATAATGCGTACTTTAACGTTAAAGCCGACGTGTGACGTGAAATTCGCAATACTTCAGCAAGCGCCGCAATATTCCAGTAATGTGACTCGAAACTAGGCCATACAGCGACTCCAGTGTTATAATGCGTATTTTAACGTTAAAGCCGACGTATGACGTGAAATTCGCAATATTTCAGCAAGCGCCGCAATATTCCAGTAATGTGACTCGAAAATAGGCCATACATCGATTCCAGTGATATAATGCGTACTTTAACGTCAAAGCCGACGTATGACGTGAAATTCGCAATATTTCATCCAGCGCCTTGATATTTCACTAATGTGACTCGAAACTAGGCCATACAGCGACTCCAGTGATATAATGCGTACTTTAACGTTAAAGACGACGTATAACGGGAAATTCGCAATATTTCATCCAGCGCCACGATATCTCACTACTATGACTCGAAACTAGGCCATACATCGATTCCAGTGTTATAATGCGGAGTTTAACGTTAAAGTGGACGTATGACGTGAAATTCGCAATATATCATCCAGCGTCACGATATTTCACCAATATGACTCGAAAGTAGAGCATACACCGTTTCCAGAGAACTATTGCGTAGTTTAACGTTAAAGTCGACGTATAACGGGAAATTCGCAATAATTCAGCAAGCGCCGCAATATTTCACTAATGTGACTCGAAATTAGGCCATATATCGATTCCAGTGATATAATGCGTACTTTAACGTTAAAGTCGACGTATGACGTGAAATTCGCAATATTTCATCCAGCGCCTCGATATTCCACTCGTATGACTCGAAACTAGGCCATACATCGATTCCTGTGATATAATGCGTACTTTAACGTTAAAGCCGACGTATGACGTGAAATTCGCAATATTTCATCCATCGCCGCAATATTCCGCTAATATGTCTCGAAACTAGGCCATATATCGTTTCCAGTGATATAATGCGCAATTTAACGTTAAAGTCGACGTGTGACGTGAAATTCGCAATACTTCAGCAAGCGCCGCAATATTCCAGTAATGTGACTCGAAACTAGGCCATACAGCGACTCCAGTGTTATAATGCGTATTTTAACGTTAAAGCCGACGTATGGCGTGAAATTCGCAATATTTCAGCAAGCGCCGCAATATTCCAGTAATGTGACTCGAAAATAGGCCATACATCGATTCCAGTGATATAATGCGTACTTTAACGTCAAAGCCGACGTATGACGTGAAATTCGCAATATTTCATCCAGCGCCTTGATATTTCACTAATGTGACTCGAAACTAGGCCATACAGCGACTCCAGTGATATAATGCGTACTTTAACGTTAAAGACGACGTATAACGGGAAATTCGCAATATTTCATCCAGCGCCACGATATCTCACTACTATGACTCGAAACTAGGCCATACATCGATTCCAGTGTTATAATGCGGAGTTTAACGTTAAAGTGGACGTATGACGTGAAATTCGCAATATATCATCCAGCGTCACGATATTTCACCAATATGACTCGAAAGTAGAGCATACACCGTTTCCAGAGAACTATTGCGTAGTTTAACGTTAAAGTCGACGTATAACGGGAAATTCGCAATAATTCAGCAAGCGCCGCAATATTTCACTAATGTGACTCGAAATTAGGCCATATATCGATTCCAGTGATATAATGCGTACTTTAACGTTAAAGTCGACGTATGACGTGAAATTCGCAATATTTCATCCAGCGCCTCGATATTCCACTCGTATGACTCGAAACTAGGCCATACATCGATTCCTGTGATATAATGCGTACTTTAACGTCAAAGCCGACGTATGACGTGAAATTCGCAATATTTCATCCAGCGCCTTGATATTTCACTAATGTGACTCGAAACTAGGCCATACAGCGACTCCAGTGATATAATGCGTACTTTAACGTTAAAGACGACGTATAACGGGAAATTCGCAATATTTCATCCAGCGCCACGATATCTCACTACTATGACTCGAAACTAGGCCATACATCGATTCCAGTGTTATAATGCGGAGTTTAACGTTAAAGTGGACGTATGACGTGAAATTCGCAATATTTCATCCAGCGTCACGATATTTCACCAATATGACTCGAAACTAGGCCATACCGCGATTCCAGTGATATAATTGTGTAGTTTAACGTTAAAGCCGACGTATGACGTGAAATTCGCAATATTGCATCCATGGCCGCAATATTCCGCTAATATGTCTCGAAACTAGGCCATATATCGTTTCCAGTGATATAATGCGCAATTTAACGTTAAAGTCGACGTGTGACGGGAAATTCGCAATATTTCATCCAGCGTCACGATATTTCACTAATATGACTCGAAACTAGGCCATACAGCGATTCCAGTGATACAATGTGTAGACTAACGTCCAAGTCGACCTATGGCGGGAAATTCGCAATATTTCTGCAAGCGCCGCGATATTCCACTAATGTAACTCGAAAATAGGCCATACATCGATTCGAGTGATATAATGCGTACTTTAACGTTAAAGCCGACGTATGACGTGAAATTCGCAATATTTCATCCAGCGCCTCGATATTTCACCACTATGACTCGAAACTAGACCATACACCGATTCCAATGAAATAATGCGTAGTTTAACGTTAAAGTCGACGTGTGACGGGAAATTCGCAATATTTCAACCAGCCCAACGATATTTCACTAATATGACTCGAAACTAGGCCATGCAGCGATTCCAGTGATATAATGTGTAGATTAACGTTCAAGTCGACGTATGACGGGAAATTCACAATATTTCTGCAAGCGCTGCGATATTCCACTAATGTGACTCGAAAATAGGCCATACATCGATTCGAGTGATATAATGCGCAATTTAACGTTAAAGTCGTCGTGTGACGGGAAATTCGCAATATTTCATCCAGCGCCTCGATATTCCACTCGTATGACTCGAAACTAGGCCATACATCGATTCCTGTGATATAATGCGTACTTTAACGTTAAAGCCGACGTATGACGTGAAATTCGCAATATTTCATCCAGCGCCTCGATATTCCACTCGTATGACTCGAAACTAGGCCATACATCGATTCCTGTGATATAATGCGTACTTTAACGTTAAAGCCGACGTATGACGTGAAATTCGCAATATTGCATCCATGGCCGCAATATTCCGCTAATATGTGTCGAAACTAGGCCATATATCGTTTCCAGTGATATAATGCGCAATTTAACGTTAAAGTGGGCGTATGATGTGAAATTCGCAATATTTCATCCAGCGCCTCGATATTTCACCACTATGACTCGAAACTAGACCATACACCGAATCCAGTGAAATAATGCGTAGTTTAACGTTCAAGTCGGCGTATGACGGGAAATTCGCAATATTTCATACAGCGCCTCGATATTCCACCACTATGACTCGAAACTAGACCATACACCGATTCCAAAGAAATATTGCGTAGTTTAACGTTAAAGTCGACGTATAACGGGAAATTCGCAATAATTCAGCAAGCGCCGCAATATTTCACTAATGTGTCTCGAAACTAGGGCATACATCGATTCCAGTGATATAATGCGTACTTTAACGTTAAAGTCATACGTATGACGTGAAATTCGCAATATTTCATCCAGCGCCTCGATATTTCACTCGTATGAATCGAAACTAGGCCATACATCGATTCCAGTGATATAATGCGTACTTTAACGTTAAAGCCGACGTATGACGGGAAATTCGCAATATTTCATCCAGCGCCTCGATATTTCACCACTATGACTCGAAACTAGACCATACACCGTTTCCAGTGAAATAATGCGTAGTTTATCGTTAAAGTCGACGTGTGACGGGAAATTCGCAATATTTCATCCAGCGTCACGATATTTCACTAATATGACTCGAAACTAGGCCATACAGCGATTCCAGTGATATAATGTGTAGACTAACGTTCAAGTCGACGTATGACGGGAAATTCACAATATTTCTGCAAGCGCCGCGATATTCCGCTAATGTGACTCGAAATAGGCCATACATCGATTCCAGTGATATAATGCGCAATTTAACGTTAAAGTCGTCGTGTGACGGGAAATTCGCAATATTTCATCCAGCGCCTCGATATTTCACCACTATGACTCGAAACTAGACCATACACCGTTTCCAGTGTTATAATGCAGAGTTTAACGTTAAAGTCGACGTATGACGGAAAATTCGCAATATTTCAGCAAGCGCCGCGATATTCCAGTAATGTGACTCGAAAATAGGCCATACATCGATTCCAGTAATATAATGCGTACTTTAACGTTAAAGCCAACGTATGACGTGAAATTCGCAATATTTCAGCAAGCGCCGCAATATTCCACTAATGTGACTCGAAACCAGACCATACACCGATTCCAGTGAAATAATGCGTAGTTTATCTTTAAAGTCGACGTGTGACGGGAAATTCGCAATAATTCAGCAAGCGCCGCAATATTTCACTAATGTGACTCGAAAATAGGCCATACATCGACTCCAGTGAAATAATGTGTAGACTAACGTCCAAGTCGACGTATGGCGGGAAATTCGCAATATTTCTGCAAGCGCCGCGATATTCCACTAATGTGACTCGAAAATAGGCCATACATCGATTCGAGTGATATAATGCGTACTTTAGCGTTAAAGCCGACGTATGACGTGAAATTCGCAATATTTCATCCAGCGCCTCGATATTTCACCACTATGACTCGAAACTAGACCATACACCGATTCCAGTGAAATAATGCGTAGTTTAACGTTAAAGTCGACGTGTGACGTGAAATTCGCAATACTTCAGCAAGCGCCGCGATATTTCACTAATGTGACTCGAAACTAGGGCATACATCGATTCCAGTGATATAATGCGTACTTTAACGTTAAAGTCGACGTATAACGGGAAATTCGCAATATTTCATCCAGCGCCACGATATCTCACTAATATGACTCGAAACTAGGCCATACATCGATTCCAGTGTTATAATGCGGAGTTTAACGTTAAAGTGGACGTATGACGTGAAATTCACAATATTTCATCCAGCGTCACGATGTTTCACCAATATGACTCGAAACTAGGCCATACCGCGATTCCAGTGATATAATGTGTAGTTTAACGTTAAAGTCGACGTATGACGGGAGATTCGCAATAATTCAGCATGCGCTGCAATATTTCACTAATGTGACTCGAAACTAGGCCATACAGCGGTTCCAGTGATATAATGCGTACTTTAACGTTAAAGCCAATGTATGACGGGAAATTCGCAATAATTCAGCAAGCGCCGCAATATTTCACTAATGTGACTCGAAACTAGGCCATACAGCGACTCCACTGATATAATGCGTACTTTAACGTTAAAGACGACGTATAACGTGAAATTCGCAATATTTGATCCACAGCCACGATATTTCACTTATATGTCTCGAAACTAGGCCATACAGCGATTCCAGTGAAACAATGCGTAGTTTAACGTTAAAGTGGGCGTATGATTTGAAATTCGCAATATTTCATCCAGCGCCTCGATATTTCACCACTATGACTCGAAACTAGACCATACACCGAATCCAGTGAAATAATGCGTAGTTTAACGTTCAAGTCGGCGTATGACGGGAAATTCGCAATATTTCATACAGCGCCTCGATATTTCACCACTATGACTCGAAACTAGACCATACACCGATTCCAAAGAAATATTGCGTAGTTTAACGTTAAAGTCGACGTATAACGGGAAATTCGCAATAATTCAGCAAGCGCCGCAATATTTCACTAATGTGACTCGAAACTAGGGCATACATCGATTCCAGTGATATAATGCGTACTTTAACGTTAAAGTCATACGTATGACGTGAAATTCGCAATATTTCATCCAGCGCCTCGATATTTCACTCGTATGAATCGAAACTAGGCCATACATCGATTCCAGTGATATAATGCGTACTTTAACGTTAAAGCCGACGTATGACGTGAAATTCGCAATATTTCATCCATCGCCGCAATATTCCGCTAATATGTCTCGAAACTAGGCCATATATCGTTTCCAGTGATATAATGCGCAATTTAACGTTAAAATCGACTTGTGACGTGAAATTCGCAATATTTCAGCAAGCGCCGCAATATTCCAGTAATGTGACTCGAAACGAGGCCATACAGCGACTCCAGTGTTATAATGCGTATTTTAACGTTAAAGCCGACGTATGACGTGAAATTCGCAATATTTCAGCAAGCGCCGCGGTATTCCAGTAATGTGACTCGAAAATAGGCCATACATCGATTCCAGTGATATAATGCGTACTTTAACGTCAAAGCCGACGTATGACGTGAAATTCGCAATATTTCATCCAGCGCCTCGATATTTCACCACTATGACTCGAAACTAGGCCATACACCGATTCCAGTGAAATAATGCGTAGTTTAACGTTAAAGTCGACGTATAACGGGAAATTCGCAATATTTCATGCAGCGCCACGATATCTCACTAATATGACTCGAAACTAGGCCATACATCGATTCCAGTGTTATAATGCGGAGTTTAACGTTAAAGTGGACGTATGACGTGAAATTCGCAATATTTCATCCAGCGTCACGATATTTCACCAATATGACTCGAAACTAGGCCATACCGCGATTCCAGTGATATAATGTGTAGTTTAACGTTAAAGTCGACGTATAACGGGAAATTCGCAATAATTCAGCAAGCGCCGCAATATTTCACTAATGTGACTCGAAATTAGGCCATACATCGATTCCAGTGATATAATGCGTACTTTAACGTTAAAGTCGACGTATGACGTGAAATTCGCAATATTTCATCCAGCGCCTCGATATTCCACTCGTATGACTCGAAACTAGGCCATACATCGATTCCTGTGATATAATGCGTACTTTAACGTTAAAGCCGACGTATGACGTGAAATTCGCAATATTGCATCCATGGCCGCAATATTCCGCTAATATGTCTCGAAACTAGGCCATATATCGTTTCCAGTGATATAATGCGCAATTTAACGTTAAAGTGGGCGTATGATGTGAAATTCGCAATATTTCATCCAGCGCCTCGATATTTCACCACTATGACTCGAAACTAGACCATACACCGAATCCAGTGAAATAATGCGTAGTTTAACGTTCAAGTCGGCGTATGACGGGAAATTCGCAATATTTCATACAGCGCCTCGATATTCCACCACTATGACTCGAAACTAGACCATACACCGATTCCAAAGAAATATTGCGTAGTTTAACGTTAAAGTCGACGTATAACGGGAAATTCGCAATAATTCAGCAAGCGCCGCAATATTTCACTAATGTGTCTCGAAACTAGGGCATACATCGATTCCAGTGATATAATGCGTACTTTAACGTTAAAGTCATACGTATGACGTGAAATTCGCAATATTTCATCCAGCGCCTCGATATTTCACTCGTATGAATCGAAACTAGGCCATACATCGATTCCAGTGATATAATGCGTACTTTAACGTTAAAGCCGACGTATGACGGGAAATTCGCAAAATTTCATTCAGCGCCTCGATATTTCACCACTATGACTCGAAACTAGACCATACACCGTTTCCAGTGAAATAATGCGTAGTTTATCGTTAAAGTCGACGTGTGACGGGAAATTCGCAATATTTCATCCAGCGTCACGATATTTCACTAATATGACTCGAAACTAGGCCATACAGCGATTCCAGTGATATAATGTGTAGACTAACGTTCAAGTCGACGTATGACGGGAAATTCACAATATTTCTGCAAGCGCCGCGATATTCCGCTAATGTGACTCGAAAATAGGCCATACATCGATTCCAGTGATATAATGCGCAATTTAACGTTAAAGTCGTCGTGTGACGGGAAATTCGCAATATTTCATCCAGCGCCTCGATATTTCACCACTATGACTCGAAACTAGACCATACACCGTTTCCAGTGTTATAATGCAGAGTTTAACGTTAAAGTCGACGTATGACGGAAAATTCGCAATATTTCAGCAAGCGCCGCGATATTCCAGTAATGTGACTCGAAAATAGGCCATACATCTATTCCAGTAATATAATGCGTACTTTAACGTTAAAGCCAACGTATGACGTGAAATTCGCAATATTTCAGCAAGCGCCGCAATATTCCACTAATGTGACTCGAAACCAGACCATACACCGATTCCAGTGAAATAATGCGTAGTTTATCTTTAAAGTCGACGTGTGACGGGAAATTCGCAATAATTCAGCAAGCGCCGCAATATTTCACTAATGTGACTCGAAAATAGGCCATACATCGACTCCAGTGAAATAATGTGTAGACTAACGTCCAAGTCGACGTATGGCGGGAAATTCGCAATATTTCTGCAAGCGCCGCGATATTCCACTAATGTGACTCGAAAATAGGCCATACATCGATTCGAGTGATATAATGCGTACTTTAGCGTTAAAGCCGACGTATGACGTGAAATTCGCAATATTTCATCCAGCGCCTCGATATTTCACCACTATGACTCGAAACTAGACCATACACCGATTCCAGTGAAATAATGCGTAGTTTAACGTTAAAGTCGACGTGTGACGTGAAATTGGCAATACTTCAGCAAGCGCCGCGATATTTCACTAATGTGACTCGAAACTAGGGCATACATCGATTCCAGTGATATAATGCGTACTTTAACGTTAAAGTCGACGTATAACGGGAAATTCGCAATATTTCATCCAGCGCCACGATATCTCACTAATATGACTCGAAACTAGGCCATACATCGATTCCAGTGTTATAATGCGGAGTTTAACGTTAAAATGGACGTATGACGTGAAATTCACAATATTTCATCCAGCGTCACGATGTTTCACCAATATGACTCGAAACTAGGCCATACCGCGATTCCAGTGATATAATGTGTAGTTTAACGTTAAAGTCGACGTATGACGGGAGATTCGCAATAATTCAGCATGCGCTGCAATATTTCACTAATGTGACTCGAAACTAGGCCATACAGCGGTTCCAGTGATATAATGCGTACTTTAACGTTAAAGCCAATGTATGACGGGAAATTCGCAATAATTCAGCAAGCGCCGCAATATTTCACTAATGTGACTCGAAACTAGGCCATACAGCGACTCCACTGATATAATGCGTACTTTAACGTTAAAGACGACGTATAACGTGAAATTCGCAATATTTGATCCACAGCCACGATATTTCACTTATATGTCTCGAAACTAGGCCATACAGCGATTCCAGTGAAACAATGCGTAGTTTAACGTTAAAGTGGGCGTATGATTTGAAATTCGCAATATTTCATCCAGCGCCTCGATATTTCACCACTATGACTCGAAACTAGACCATACACCGAATCCAGTGAAATAATGCGTAGTTTAACGTTCAAGTCGGCGTATGACGGGAAATTCGCAATATTTCATACAGCGCCTCGATATTTCACCACTATGACTCGAAACTAGACCATACACCGATTCCAAAGAAATATTGCGTAGTTTAACGTTAAAGTCGACGTATAACGGGAAATTCGCAATAATTCAGCAAGCGCCGCAATATTTCACTAATGTGACTCGAAACTAGGGCATACATCGATTCCAGTGATATAATGCGTACTTTAACGTTAAAGTCATACGTATGACGTGAAATTCGCAATATTTCATCCAGCGCCTCGATATTTCACTCGTATGAATCGAAACTAGGCCATACATCGATTCCAGTGATATAATGCGTACTTTAACGTTAAAGCCGACGTATGACGTGAAATTCGCAATATTTCATCCATCGCCGCAATATTCCGCTAATATGTCTCGAAACTAGGCCATATATCGTTTCCAGTGATATAATGCGCAATTTAACGTTAAAATCGACTTGTGACGTGAAATTCGCAATATTTCAGCAAGCGCCGCAATATTCCAGTAATGTGACTCGAAACGAGGCCATACAGCGACTCCAGTGTTATAATGCGTATTTTAACGTTAAAGCCGACGTATGACGTGAAATTCGCAATATTTCAGCAAGCGCCGCGGTATTCCAGTAATGTGACTCGAAAATAGGCCATACATCGATTCCAGTGATATAATGCGTACTTTAACGTCAAAGCCGACGTATGACGTGAAATTCGCAATATTTCATCCAGCGCCTCGATATTTCACCACTATGACTCGAAACTAGGCATACACCGATTCCAGTGAAATAATGCGTAGTTTAACGTTAAAGTCGACGTATAACGGGAAATTCGCAATATTTCATGCAGCGCCACGATATCTCACTAATATGACTCGAACTAGGCCATACATCGATTCCAGTGTTATAATGCGGAGTTTAACGTTAAAGTGGACGTATGACGTGAAATTCGCAATATTTCATCCAGCGTCACGATATTTCACCAATATGACTCGAAACTAGGCCATACCGCGATTCCAGTGATATAATGTGTAGTTTAACGTTAAAGTCGACGTATAACGGGAAATTCGCAATAATTCAGCAAGCGCCGCAATATTTCACTAATGTGACTCGAAATTAGGCCATACATCGATTCCAGTGATATAATGCGTACTTTAACGTTAAAGTCGACGTATGACGTGAAATTCGCAATATTTCATCCAGCGCCTCGATATTCCACTCGTATGACTCGAAACTAGGCCATACATCGATTCCTGTGATATAATGCGTACTTTAACGTTAAAGCCGACGTATGACGTGAAATTCGCAATATTGCATCCATGGCCGCAATATTCCGCTAATATGTCTCGAAACTAGGCCATATATCGTTTCCAGTGATATAATGCGCAATTTAACGTTAAAGTGGGCGTATGATGTGAAATTCGCAATATTTCATCCAGCGCCTCGATATTTCACCACTATGACTCGAAACTAGACCATACACCGAATCCAGTGAAATAATGCGTAGTTTAACGTTCAAGTCGGCGTATGACGGGAAATTCGCAATATTTCATACAGCGCCTCGATATTCCACCACTATGACTCGAAACTAGACCATACACCGATTCCAAAGAAATATTGCGTAGTTTAACGTTAAAGTCGACGTATAACGGGAAATTCGCAATAATTCAGCAAGCGCCGCAATATTTCACTAATGTGTCTCGAAACTAGGGCATACATCGATTCCAGTGATATAATGCGTACTTTAACGTTAAAGTCATACGTATGACGTGAAATTCGCAATATTTCATCCAGCGCCTCGATATTTCACTCGTATGAATCGAAACTAGGCCATACATCGATTCCAGTGATATAATGCGTACTTTAACGTTAAAGCCGACGTATGACGGGAAATTCGCAATATTTCATCCAGCGCCTCGATATTTCACCACTATGACTCGAAACTAGACCATACACCGTTTCCAGTGAAATAATGCGTAGTTTATCGTTAAAGTCGACGTGTGACGGGAAATTCGCAATATTTCATCCAGCGTCACGATATTTCACTAATATGACTCGAAACTAGGCCATACAGCGATTCCAGTGATATAATGTGTAGACTAACGTTCAAGTCGACGTATGACGGGAAATTCACAATATTTCTGCAAGCGCCGCGATATTCCGCTAATGTGACTCGAAAATAGGCCATACATCGATTCCAGTGATATAATGCGCAATTTAACGTTAAAGTCGTCGTGTGACGGGAAATTCGCAATATTTCAGCAAGCGCCGCGATATTCCAGTAATGTGACTCGAAAATAGGCCATACATCGATTCCAGTAATATAATGCGTACTTTAAGGGGGCAGACTCCTTCGGGGCCTACTCCGAATCGATCGAAGCGCTGTTGCGAAAAAACGGGCATTAGTGAAAACATATAATTTATACATGCGACATTTGATAATGTGGCATCTAGCGTTATCCTGTTGAATTACAAATGAGAAGTGCGAAGATATAATTGCCAAATCGCATCGTAGGAAAGTTCTGTCACACTGTTGCCACATCAATTACAATTTTATGCATCAGTAAATCTCTACTGAATACGCCTTGAGCCGATATTTTGCTTCATACGGAATATAGAAAAGGACGGTGCGAACGAGAAAGAAAGAGTATCACGAATGAAACAATACATATGTGCCCAAAATTATGAAAGTGGTCTAAGAAACAACATTTTCGTATGAGATTCACACAAAATTTCACATTTATAATAAATGTTCATTAATCAAGACTAATTATAATGTTACGTAATATAAAAATATTTTCTAATTTATTTAAATGTAATCCTTTCAATATCCCAAAATAAGAAATATACAATTTAGACCACTTTCATAATTATGGGCATATATATATACTAATATGTGAAATCCTAAAACTTATATATATAGAATAAATAATTCATTAAATTCATGCTATTCATTCAATCATTCATTCACACTTTTTAAGAAATAAACAAACGAAATTATTTTAATTTTTTTTATTTAAAAATAAAAATGTTATGAGTGGTATAATTGTAATCTGTGAAAAGGTATACAAAAATTAGAATTATTTAAAATAAAAATTGAAAACTAAAAAAATTAAAAGCTACTACGAGATTCGAACCAGGCACCTACAGATTATGAGGGAATGCCTAATTCACACTCAACTACGGTACTTTCTTGTAAAATTAGTGGATTAAACTATACCTTCTGGAACAATTCCAATTGTTTGTTTATAGTAAATAATAATTATTGAAGAATAATGATTTGTAAATCACCTGTACTTGCTACATTTTCATCGATCAAGAGTCACTCACACTGAACCTCTCGTACTGTTTCCAACGAGTGCAAGACGTTGCGAGTATTCATTAGCAATGTTATAATTTATATATTTAGTGAACAATAAACAACATGAACGTGAACAATAAACCACTCGTTTCAGGGCCCAATTTCGCACAAAATGCAGTTTAACTAGGAATGTTATTATTTTGTTTATAACGTAAAAATTCAAAATTCTATTTTAGCCGTATTTTGTGTTTTGGTTCATAGTATTTGCATATAAATTTGCAAAACGTTCGATCAGCATGTTGTCAGTGAAAACAACGACAATATACTATTTTTTAATATATTTTTTAAATAAATGGATTCGTCGTTCAAAAATACACAATCGCCCCATTTATATCATTTTGCTATACGCACTAGTTTTGGAGATATTAAACGAAATATGTTTTCCACCCCCAACTTTGGGGGTGGTTTTAACACCCTTTAGATGAATTAGAAGCAATAAAAAAAAATACGTGTCGAATATTTTCTGCTATTCTACAATCCTACAAAGTTTCATCAAAATCGGAGACTTTCACCTCGCGATGTTCCCTTATTAGTAAGAATCAAAATGTCGGCTGGAGTTGGATTCGTTCAAGTTTTCCTGATGGGCAGAATTGTAATATGTACATACATATATGTGGCAACAGCGTGACGAAACTTTCAATACGTTTTGGCAACTAAGCCTTTCTTGCGTCTGTATTCGTGTATTTGATGAACACGCCATTCAGCTGTCAAATTCTAGATTACATTTACCGACTGATCTGTATTTTTATCGATGCTGATGGTAATATGACCCAATTGATTGAGATATACCATTAACGCTTCTAACGGCAAATCGTTGAACTATTTTTGTGTCAAAACGGGTGCACAACGAAAATTACGCTTTACGCCTTCAAGAAGTGTTAAATTGAGGAAAATCGCATTTCCACGATATTGTGCTAATTCAAGGAAGGGTGCTCTGGTGTGCTATGAGTGAAAAAACCATTAAATCGTGAGATATTTGCGAAAATGTCACTTCGGCAGCCATCTTGCTAGTTTACAACAGCGTCTGTTTCATGCTTACAGTTTGTAATTTTACAGTTTTCTCAACGTATAGTGTTTATTGGACTTTAAACGGACCAGAGCACCCTGTAGTGAAGTCTACTCGTGGGTTCTGTACACGCGAAAAATTCATTTATGCAAGTATCGAGACGTAAAGCGTAATTTGCGAAACCGTTTGTCTCTCTCGCTCATCGCGTATACGTGTATGACTTTCTTTGCTTGTGTGAGCGCACGCACACAGCTCAAAACACAAGGAGTCTGCCCCCTTAACGTTAAAGCCAACGTATGACGTGAAATTCGCAATATTTCAGCAAGCGCCGCAATATTCCACTAATGTGACTCGAAACCAGACCATACACCGATTCCAGTGAAATAATGCGTAGTTTATCGTTAAAGTCGACGTGTGACGGGAAATTCAATAATTCAGCAAGCGCCGCAATATTTCACTAATGTGACTCGAAAATAGGCCATACATCGACTCCAGTGAAATAATGTGTAGACTAACGTCCAAGTCGACGTATGGCGGGAAATTCGCAATATTTCTGCAAGCGCCGCGATATTCCACTAATGTGACTCGAAAATAGGCCATACATCGATTCGAGTGATATAATGCGTACTTTAGCGTTAAAGCCGACGTATGACGTGAAATTCGCAATATTTCATCCAGCGCCTCGATATTTCACCACTATGACTCGAAACTAGACCATACACCGATTCCAGTGAAATAATGCGTAGTTTAACGTTAAAGTCGACGTGTGACGTGAAATTCGCAATACTTCAGCAAGCGCCGCGATATTTCACTAATGTGACTCGAAACTAGGGCATACATCGATTCCAGTGATATAATGCGTACTTTAACGTTAAAGTCGACGTATAACGGGAAATTCGCAATATTTCATCCAGCGCCACGATATCTCACTAATATGACTCGAAACTAGGCCATACATCGATTCCAGTGTTATAATGCGGAGTTTAACGTTAAAGTGGACGTATGACGTGAAATTCACAATATTTCATCCAGCGTCACGATGTTTCACCAATATGACTCGAAACTAGGCCATACCGCGATTCCAGTGATATAATGTGTAGTTTAACGTTAAAGTCGACGTATGACGGGAGATTCGCAATAATTCAGCATGCGCTGCAATATTTCACTAATGTGACTCGAAACTAGGCCATACAGCGGTTCCAGTGATATAATGCGTACTTTAACGTTAATTCCAGTAATGTGACTCGAAAATAGGCCATACATCGATTCCAGTGATATAATGCGTACTTTAACGTCAAAGCCGACGTATGACGTGAAATTCGCAATATTTCATCCAGCGCCTCGATATTTCACCACTATGACTCGAAACTAGGCCATACACCGATTCCAGTGAAATAATGCGTAGTTTAACGTTAAAGTCGACGTATAACGGGAAATTCGCAATATTTCATGCAGCGCCACGATATCTCACTAATATGACTCGAAACTAGGCCATACATCGATTCCAGTGTTATAATGCGGAGTTTAACGTTAAAGTGGACGTATGACGTGAAATTCACAATATTTCATCCAGCGTCACGATATTTCACCAATATGACTCGAAACTAGGCCATACCGCGATTCCAGTGATATAATGTGTAGTTTAACGTTAAAGTCGACGTATGACGGGAGATTCGCAATAATTCAGCATGCGCTGCAATATTTCACTAATGTGACTCGAAACTAGGCCATACAGCGATTCCAGTGATATAATGCGTACTTTAACGTTAAAGCCAATGTATGACGGGAAATTCGCAATAATTCAGCAAGCGCCGCAATATTTCACTAATGTGACTCGAAACTAGGCCATACAGCGACTCCACTGATATAATGCGTACTTTAACGTTAAAGACGACGTATAACGTGAAATTCGCAATATTTGATCCACAGCCACGATATTTCACTTATATGTCTCGAAACTAGGCCATACAGCGATTCCAGTGAAACAATGCGTAGTTTAACGTTAAAGTGGGCGTATGATGTGAAATTCGCAATATTTCATCAAGCGCCTCGATATTTCACCACTATGACTCGAAACTAGACCATACACCGAATCCAGTGAAATAATGCGTAGTTTAACGTTCAAGTCGGCGTATGACGGGAAATTCGCAATATTTCATACAGCGCCTCGATATTTCACCACTATGACTCGAAACTAGACCATACACCGATTCCAAAGAAATATTGCGTAGTTTAACGTTAAAGTCGACGTATAACGGGAAATTCGCAATAATTCAGCAAGCGCCGCAGTATTTCACTAATGTGACTGGAAACTAGGGCATACATCGATTCCAGTGATATAATGCGTACTTTAACGTTAAAGTCATACGTATGACGTGAAATTCGCAATATTTCATCCAGCGCCTCGATATTTCACTCGTATGAATCGAAACTAGGCTATACATCGATTCCAGTGATATAATGCGTACTTTAACGTTAAAGCCGACGTATGACGTGAAATTCGCAATATTTCATCCATCGCCGCAATATTCCGCTAATATGTCTCGAAACTAGGCCATATATCGTTTCCAGAGATATAATGCGCAATTTAACGTTAAAATCGGCGTGTGACGTGAAATTCGCAATATTTCAGCAAGCGCCGCAATATTCCAGTAATGTGACTCGAAACGAGGCCATACAGCGACTCCAGTGTTATAATGCGTATTTTAACGTTAAAGCCGACGTATGACGTGAAATTCGCAATATTTCAGCAAGCGCCGCGGTATTCCAGTAATGTGACTCGAAAATAGGCCATACATCGATTCCAGTGATATAATGCGTACTTTAACGTCAAAGCCGACGTATGACGTGAAATTCGCAATATTTCATCCAGCGACTTGATATTTCACTAATATGACTCGAAATTAGGCCATACAGCGATTCCAGTGATATAATGCGTAGTTTAACGTCCAAGTCGACGTGTGACGGGAAATTCGCAATATTTCATCCAGCGCCTCGATATTTCACCACTATGACTCGAAACTAGACCATACACCGTTTCCAGTGTTATAATGCAGAGTTTAACGTTAAAGTCGACGTATCACGGAAAATTCGCAACATTTCAGCAAGCGCCGCAATATTCCACTAATGTGACTCGAAACTAGGCCATACATCGGTTCCAGTGTTATAATGCGGAGTTTAACGTTAAAGTGGACGTATGACGTGAAATTCGCAATATTTCATCCAGCGTCACGATATTTCACCAATATGACTCGAAACTAGGCCATACCGCGGTTCCAGTGATATAATGTGTAGTTTAACGTTAAAGTCGACGTATGACGGGAGATTCGCAATAATTCAGCATGCGCCGCAATATTTCACTAATGTGACTCGAAACTAGGCCATACAGCGATTCCAGTGATATAATGCGTACTTTAACGTTAAAGCCAATGTATGACGGGAAATTCGCAATAATTCAGCAAGCGCCGCAATATTTCACTAATGTGACTCGAAACTAGGCCATACAGCGACTCCAGTGATATAATGCGTACTTTAACGTTAAAGACGACGTATGGTGTGAAATTCGCAATATTTGATGCAGAGCCACGATATTTCACTTATATGTCTCGAAACTAGGCCATACACCGATTCCAGTGAAATAATGCGTAGTTTAACGTTAAAGTCGACGTATAACGGGAAATTCGCAATATTTCATGCAGCGCCACGATATCTCACTAATATGACTCGAAACTAGGCCATACATCGATTCCAGTGTTATAATGCGGAGTTTAACGTTAAAGTGGACGTATGACGTGAAATTCACAATATTTCATCCAGCGTCACGATATTTCACCAATATGACTCGAAACTAGGCCATACCGCGATTCCAGTGATATAATGTGAAGTTTAACGTTAAAGTCGACGTATGACGGGAGATTCGCAATAATTCAGCATGCGCTGCAATATTTCACTAATGTGACTCGAAACTAGGCCATACAGCGATTCCAGTGATATAATGCGTACTTTAACGTTAAAGCCAATGTATGACGGGAAATTCGCAATAATTCAGCAAGCGCCGCAATATTTCACTAATGTGACTCGAAACTAGGCCATACAGCGACTCCACTGATATAATGCGTACTTTAACGTTAAAGACGACGTATAACGTGAAATTCGCAATATTTGATCCACAGCCACGATATTTCACTTATATGTCTCGAAACTAGGCCATACAGCGATTCCAGTGAAACAATGCGTAGTTAACGTTAAAGTGGGCGTATGATGTGAAATTCGCAATATTTCATCAAGCGCCTCGATATTTCACCACTATGACTCGAAACTAGACCATACACCGAATCCAGTGAAATAATGCGTAGTTTAACGTTCAAGTCGGCGTATGACGGGAAATTCGCAATATTTCATACAGCGCCTCGATATTTCACCACTATGACTCGAAACTAGACCATACACCGATTCCAAAGAAATATTGCGTAGTTTAACGTTAAAGTCGACGTATAACGGGAAATTCGCAATAATTCAGCAAGCGCCGCAATATTTCACTAATGTGACTGGAAACTAGGGCATACATCGATTCCAGTGATATAATGCGTACTTTAACGTTAAAGTCATACGTATGACGTGAAATTCGCAATATTTCATCCAGCGCCTCGATATTTCACTCGTATGAATCGAAACTAGGCCATACATCGATTCCAGTGATATAATGCGTACTTTAACGTTAAAGCCGACGTATGACGTGAAATTCGCAATATTTCATCCATCGCCGCAATATTCCGCTAATATGTCTCGAAACTAGGCCATATATCGTTTCCAGAGATATAATGCGCAATTTAACGTTAAAATCGGCGTGTGACGTGAAATTCGCAATATTTCAGCAAGCGCCGCAATATTCCAGTAATGTGACTCGAAACGAGGCCATACAGCGACTCCAGTGTTATAATGCGTATTTTAACGTTAAAGCCGACGTATGACGTGAAATTCGCAATATTTCAGCAAGCGCCGCGGTATTCCAGTAATGTGACTCGAAAATAGGCCATACATCGATTCCAGTGATATAATGCGTACTTTAACGTCAAAGCCGACGTATGACGTGAAATTCGCAATATTTCATCCAGCGACTTGATATTTCACTAATATGACTCGAAACTAGGCCATACCGCGGTTCCAGTGATATAATGTGTAGTTTAACGTTAAAGTCGACGTATGACGGGAGATTCGCAATAATTCAGCATGCGCCGCAATATTTCACTAATGTGACTCGAAACTAGGCCATACAGCGATTCCAGTGATATAATGCGTACTTTAACGTTAAAGCCAATGTATGACGGGAAATTCGCAATAATTCAGCAAGCGCCGCAATATTTCACTAATGTGACTCGAAACTAGGCCATACAGCGACTCCAGTGATATAATGCGTACTTTAACGTTAAAGACGACGTATGGTGTGAAATTCGCAATATTTGATGCAGAGCCACGATATTTCACTTATATGTCTCGAAACTAGGCCATACACCGATTCCAGTGAAATAATGCGTACTTTAACGTTAAAGTCGACGTATGACGGAAAATTCGCAATATTTCAGCAAGCGCCGCGATATTCCAGTAATGTGACTCGAAAATAGGCCATACATCGATTCCAGTGATATAATGCGTAGTTTAACGTTCAAGTCGGCGTATGACGGGACATTCGTAATATTTCATTCAGCGCCTCGATATTTCACCACTAAGACTCGAAACTAGACCATACACCGATTCCAGAGAAATATTGCGTAGTTTAACGTTAAAGTCGACGTATAACGGGAAATTCGCAATAATTCAGCAAGCGCCGCAATATTTCACTAATGTGACTCGAAACTAGGGCATACATCGATTCCAGTGATATAATGCGTACTTTAACGTTAAAGTCATACGTATGACGTGAAATTCGCAATATTTCATCCAGCGCCTCGATATTTCACTCGTATGAATCGAAACTAGGCCATACATCGATTCCAATGATATAATGCGTACTTTAACGTTAAAGCCGACGTATGACGTGAAATTCGCAATATTTCATCCATCGCCGCAATATTCCGCTAATATGTCTCGAAACTAGGCCATATATCGTTTCCAGTGATATAATGCGCAATTTAATGTTAAAGTCGACGTGTGACGTGAAATTCGCAATACTTCAGCAAGCGCCGCAATATTCCAGTAATGTGTCTCGAAACTAGGCCATACAGCGACTCCAGTGTTATAATGCGTATTTTAACGTTAAAGCCGACGTATGACGTGAAATTCGCAATATTTCAGCAAGCGCCGCAATATTCCAGTAATGTGACTCGAAAATAGGCCATACATCGATTCCAGTGATATAATGCGTACTTTAACGTCAAAGCCGACGTATGACGTGAAATTCGCAATATTTCATCCAGCGCCTTGATATTTCACTAGTGTGACTCGAAACTAGGCCATACAGCGACTCCAGTGATATAATGCGTACTTTAACGTTAAAATCGGCGTGTGACGTGAAATTCGCAATAATTCAGCAAGCGCCGCAATATTTCACTAATGTGACTCGAAACTAGGGCATACATCGATTCCAGTGATATAATGTGTAGTTTAACGTTAAAGTGGACGTATGACGTGAAATTCGCAATATATCATCCAGCGTCACGATATTTCACCAATATGACTCGAAACTAGAGCATACACCGACTCCAGAGAACTATTGCGTAGTTTAACGTTAAAGTCGACGTATAACGGGAAATTCGCAATAATTCAGCAAGCGCCGCAATATTTCACTAATGTGACTCGAAATTAGGCCATATATCGATTCCAGTGATATAATGCGTACTTTAACGTTAAAGTCGACGTATGACGTGAAATTCGCAATATTCCATCCAGCGCCTCGATATTCCACTCGTATGACTCGAAACAAGGCCATACATCGATTCCTGTGATATAATGCGTACTTTAACGTTAAAGCCGACGTATGACGTGAAATTCGCAATATTTCATCCATCGCCGCAATATTCCGCTAATATGTCTCGAAACTAGGCCATATATCGTTTCCAGTGATATAATGCGCAATTTAACGTTAAAGTCGACGTGTGACGTGAAATTCGCAATACTTCAGCAAGCGCCGCAATATTCCAGTAATGTGACTCGAAACTAGGCCATACAGCGACTCCAGTGATATAATGCGTACTTTAACGTCAAAGCCGACGTATGACGTGAAATTCGCAATATTTCATCCAGCGCCTTGATATTTCACTAATGTGACTCGAAACTAGGCCACACAGCGACTCCAGTGATATAATGCGTACTTTAACGTTAAAGACGACGTATAACGGGAAATTCGCAATATTTCATCCAGCGCCACGATATCTCACTACTATGACTCGAAACTAGGCCATACATCGATTCCAGTGTTATAATGCGGAGTTTAACGTTAAAGTGGACGTATGACGTGAAATTCGCAATATTTCATCCAGCGTCACGATATTTCACCAATATGACTCGAAACTAGGCCATACCGCGATTCCAGTGATATAATGTGTAGTTTAACGTTAAAGTCGACGTATAACGGGAAATTCGCAATAATTCAGCAAGCGCCGCAATATTTCACTAATGTGACTCGAAATTAGGCCATACATCGATTCCAGTGAAATAATGCGTAGTTTAACGTTCAAGTCGGCGTATGACGGGAAATTCGCAATATAGCATCCATGGCCGCAATATTCCGCTAATATGTCTCGAAATTAGGCCATATATCGTTTCCAGTGATATAATGCGTACTTTAACGTTAAAGCCGACGTATGACGTGAAATTCGCAATATTTCATCCAGCGCCTCGATATTTCACCACTATGACTCGAAACTAGACCATACACCGATTCCAGTGAAATAATGCGTAGTTTAACGTTAAAGTCGACGTGTGACGGGAAATTCGCAATATTTCAACCAGCCCAACGATATTTCAATAATATGACTCGAAACTAGGCCATGCAGCGATTCCAGTGATATAATGTGTAGATTAACGTTCAAGTCGACGTATGACGGGAAATTCAAAATATTTCTGCAAGCGCCGCAATATTCCGCTAATATGTCTCGAAACTAGGCCATATATCGTTTCCAGTGATATAATGCGCAATTTAACGTTAAAATCGACGTGTGACGTGAAATTCGCAATATTTCAGCAAGCGCCGCAATATTCCAGTAATGTGACTCGAAACGAGGCCATACAGCGACTCCAGTGTTATAATGTGTAGACTAACGTCCAAGTCGACCTATGGCGGGAAATTCGCAATATTTCTGCAAGCGCCGCGATATTCCACTAATGTAACTCGAAAATAGGCCATACATCGATTCGAGTGATATAATGCGTACTTTAACGTTAAAGCCGACGTATGACGTGAAATTCGCAATATTGCATCCATGGCCGCAATATTCCGCTAATATGTCTCGAAACTAGGCCATATATCGTTTCCAGTGATATAATGCGCAATTTAACGTTAAAGTCGACGTGTGACGGGAAATTCGCAATATTTCATCCAGCGTCACGATATTTCACTAATATGACTCGAAACTAGGCCATACAGCGATTCCAGTGATATAATGTGTAGACTAACGTCCAAGTCGACCTATGGCGGGAAATTCGCAATATTTCTGCAAGCGCCGCGATATTCCACTAATGTAACTCGAAAATAGGCCATACATCGATTCGAGTGATATAATGCGTACTTTAACGTTAAAGCCGACGTATGACGTGAAATTCGCAATATTTCATCCAGCGCCTCGATATTTCACCACTATGACTCGAAACTAGACCATACACCGATTCCAGTGAAATAATGCGTAGTTTAACGTTAAAGTCGACGTGTGACGGGAAATTCGCAATATTTCAACCAGCCCAACGATATTTCACTAATATGACTCGAAACTAGGCCATGCAGCGATTCCAGTGATATAATGTGTAGATTAACGTTCAAGTCGACGTATGACGGGAAATTCACAATATTTCTGCAAGCGCCGCGATATTCCACTAATGTGACTCGAAAATAGGCCATACATCGATTCGAGTGATATAATGCGCAATTTAACGTTAAAGTCGTCGTGTGACGGGAAATTCGCAATATTTCATCCAGCGTCACGATATTTCACTCGTATGACTCGAAACTAGGCCATACATCGATTCCAGTGATATAATGCGTACTTTAACGTTAAAGTCGACGTATGACGGAAAATTCGCAATATTTCAGCAAGCGCCGCGATATTCCAGTAATGTGACTCGAAAATAGGCCATACATCGATTCCAGTGATATAATGCGTACTTTAACGTTAAAGCCGACGTATGACGTGAAATTCGCAATATTTCATCCAGCGCCTCGATATTTCACTAACATGACTCGAAATTAGGCCATACAGCGATTCCAGTGATATAAGGCGTAGTTTAACGTTCAAGTCGACGTGTGACGGGAAATTCGCAATATTTTAGCAAGCGCCGCCTTGTTCCACTAATGTGACTCGAAAATAGGCCATACATCGGTTCCAGTGAAATAATGCGTAGTTTAACGTTAACGTCGACGTGTGACGGGAAATTCGCAATATTTCATCCAGCGCCGCAATATTTCACTAATGTGACTCGAAACTAGGCCATACACCGATTCCAGTGAAATAATGCGTAGTTTAACGTTAAAGTCGACGTATAACGGGAAATTCGCAATATTTCATCCAGCGCCACGATATCTCACTAATATGACTCGAAACTAGGCCATACATCGGTTCCAGTGTTATAATGCGGAGTTTAACGTTAAAGTGGACGTATGACGTGAAATTCGCAATATTTCATCCAGCGTCACGATATTTCACCAATATGACTCGAAACTAGGCCATACCGCGGTTCCAGTGATATAATGTGTAGTTTAACGTTAAAGTCGACGTATGACGGGAGCTTCGCAACAATTCAGCATGCGCCGCAATATTTTACTAATGTGACTCGAAACTAGGCCATACAGCGATTCCAGTGATATAATGCGTACTTTAACGTTAAAGCCAATGTATGACGGGAAATTCGCAATAATTCAGCAAGCGCCGCAATATTTCACTAATGTGACTCGAAACTAGGCCATACAGCGACTCCAGTGATATAATGCGTACTTTAACGTTAAAGACGACGTATGGCGTGAAATTCGCAATATTTGATGCAGAGCCACGATATTTCACTTATAAGTCTCGAAACTAGGCCATACACCGTTACCAGTGAAATAATGCGTACTTTAACGTTAAAGTCGACGTATGACGGAAAATTCGCAATATTTCAGCAAGCGCCGCGATATTCCAGTAATGTGACTCGAAAATAGGCCATACATCGATTCCAGTGATATAATGCGTAGTTTAACGTTCAAGTCGGCGTATGACGGGAAATTCGTAATATTTCATTCAGCGCCTCGATATTTCACCACTAAGACTCGAAACTAGACCATACACCGATTCCAGAGAAATATTGCGTAGTTTAACGTTAAAGTCGACGTATAACGGGAAATTCGCAATAATTCAGCAAGCGCGGCAATATTTCACTAGTGTGACTCGAAACTAGGGCATACATCGATTCCAGTGTTATAATGCGTATTTTAACGTTAAAGCCGACGTATGACGTGAAATTCGCAATATTTCAGCAAGCGCCGCGGTATTCCAGTAATGTGACTCGAAAATAGGCCATACATCGATTCCAGTGATATAATGCGTACTTTAACGTCAAAGCCGACGTATGACGTCAAATTCGCAATATTTCATCCAGCGCCTTGATATTTCACTAATATGACTCGAAATTAGGCCATACAGCGATTCCAGTGATATAATGCGTAGTTTAACGTTCAAGTCGACGTGTGACGGGAAATTCGCAATCTTTCAGCAAGCGCCGCAATATTCCACTAATGTGACTCGAAACTAGGCCATACATCGGTTCCAGTGTTATAATGCGGAGTTTAACGTTAAAGTGGACGTATGACGTGAAATTCGCAATATTTCATCCAGCGTCACGATATTTCACCAATATGACTCGAAACTAGGCCATACCGCGGTTCCAGTGATATAATGTGTAGTTTAACGTTAAAGTCGACGTATGACGGGAGATTCGCAATAATTCAGCATGCGCCGCAATATTTCACTAATGTGACTCGAAACTAGGCCATACAGCGATTCCAGTGATATAATGCGTACTTTAACGTTAAAGCCAATGTATGACGGGAAATTCGCAATAATTCAGCAAGCGCCGCAATATTTCACTAATGTGACTCGAAACTAGGCCATACAGCGACTCCAGTGATATAATGCGTACTTTAACGTTAAAGACGACGTATGGCGTGAAATTCGCAATATTTGATGCAGAGCCACGATATTTCACTTATCTGTCTCGAAACTAGGCCATACACCGATTCCAGTGAAATAATGCGTACTTTAACGTTAAAGTCGACGTATGACGGAAAATTCGCAATATTTCAGCAAGCGCCGCGATATTCCAGTAATGTGACTCGAAAATAGGCCATACATCGATTCCAGTGATATAATGCGTAGTTTAACGTTCAAGTCGGCGTATGACGGGAAATTCGTAATATTTCATTCAGCGCCTCGATATTTCACCACTATGACACGAAACTAGACCATACACCGATTCCAGAGAAATATTGCGTAGTTTAACGTTAAAGTCGACGTATAACGGGAAATTCGCAATAATTCAGCAAGCGCCGCAATATTTCACTAATGTGACTCGAAACTAGGGCATACATCGATTCCAGTGATATAATGCGTACTTTAACGTTAAAGTCATACGTATGACGTGAAATTCGCAATATTTCATCCAGCGCCTCGATATTTCACTCGTATGAATCGTAACTAGGCCATACATCGATTCCAGTGATATAATGCGTACTTTAACGTTAAAGCCGACGTATGACGTGAAATTCGCAATATTTCATCCATCGCCGCAATATTCCGCTAATATGTCTCGAAACTAGGCCATATATCGTTTCCAGTGATATAATGCGCAATTTAACGTTAAAGTCGACGTGTGACGTGAAATTCGCAATATTTCAGCAAGCGCCGC
The DNA here is from genome assembly GCF_051401765.1 of Calliopsis andreniformis. Lineage (NCBI taxonomy): Eukaryota > Metazoa > Arthropoda > Insecta > Hymenoptera > Andrenidae > Calliopsis > Calliopsis andreniformis. Next base: position 58,727 of record NW_027480891.1, on the reverse strand, counting down.
AATATTCCAGTAATGTGACTCGAAAATATGCCATACATCGATTCCAGTGATATAATGCGTACTTTAACGTCAAAGCCGACGTATGACGTGAAATTCGCAATATTTCATCCAGCGCCTTGATATTTCACTAATATGGCTACGGCTATGGCTGCAATGGATATGGCTATGGCTGCTATGGCTATGGCTATGGCTATGGCTGCTATGGCTATGTCTTTGGCTATGGCTGCTATGGCTATGGTTTTGGATACTATGGCCATGGCTGTGGCGGCTATGGCTATGGCTATGATTATGGCTGCTATGGCTGTGGCTATGTGTGTGTCTGCTATGGATATAGCTATGGCTGCTATGGCTATGCCTACGGCTGCTACGGCTATCGCTATGGCTGCTATGGCTATGGCTATGGCTGCTATGACTTTGGCTATGGCTGCTATGGCTACGGCTATGGCTGCTATGGCTATGGCTATGGCTGCAATGGCTAAGGTTATGACTATGGCAGCTATGGCTATGGCTACGGCTGCTATGGCTATGGATGCTATGGCTATGTCTACGGCTGCTGTGGCTCTGGCTCTGGCTGCTATGGATATGTCTATGGCTGCTATGGCTATGGCTGCTATAGCTATGGTTATGGCTATGGCTGCTAAGGCTATGGCTATGTCTACGGCTGCTGTGGCTCCGGCTCTGGCTGCTATAGCTATGGCTATGGCTGCTATGGCTATGGCTATGGCTGCTATGGCTATGGCTATGTCTACTATGGCTGCTATGGCTATGGCTATGGCTGCTATGGCTACGGCTGTGGCTGCTATGGCTATGGCTATGGCTATAGCTGCTATGGCTATGGCTATTACTATGGCTATTGCTGCTAAGGCTATGGCGATGGCTATGGCTGCTATGGCTATGGCTATGGCTGCTATGGCTGTGGTTATGTCTGCTATGGCTATGGCTATGGCTGCTATGGTTATGGCTATGGCTGCTATGGCTGTGGCTATGGCTATGGTTGCTTTGTCTATGGCTATGGCCATGACTGCTATGGCTATGGCTATGGCTGCTATGGGTATGGCTATGGCTATGGCTGCTATGGCTATGGCTATGGCTACTATGGCTATGGATACGTCTGCTATGGCTATGGCTATGGCTATGTCTGCTATGGCTATGGCTATGGCTGCTATGGTTATGGCTATGGCGACTATGGCTGCTATGGCTATGGCTATGGCTACTATGGCTATGGATACGGCTGCTATGGCTATGGCTATGGCTATGTCTGCTATGGCTATGGCTATGGCTGCTATGTCTATGGCTATGGCTATGGCTATGGCTGCTATGGCTATGTCTTTGGCTATGGCTGCTATGGCTATGGTTTTGGATACAATGGCCATGGCTGTGCCGGCTATGGCTATTTCTATGGCTGCTATGGCTATGGTTATGTCTATGGCCCCTAAGGCTATGGCTATGTCTACGGCTGCTGTGGCTCTGGCTCTGGCTGCTATGGCTATGGCTATGGCTGCTATGGCTATGGCTATGGCTGCTGTGGCTGTGGTTATGTCTGCTATGGCTATGGCTATGGCTGCTATTGTTATGGCTATGGCTGCTATGGCTGTGGCTATGGCTATGGCTGCTTTGTCTATGGCTATGGCCATGACTGCTATGGCTATGGCTATAGCTGCTATGGGTTTGGCTATGGCTATGGCTGTTATGGCTATGGCTATGTCTGCTATGGCTATGGCTATGGCTATGGCTGCTATGGCTATGTCTATGGCTATAACTGCTATGGCTATGGCTATGGCTGCTATGGCTATGGCTATGGCTGCTATGGCTGTGGTTATGGCTGCTATGGCTATTGCTATGGCTGCTATGGCTATGGCTATGGCTGCTATGGCTATGGCTATGGCTATGGCTGCTATGGCTATGGCTATGGCTGCTGTGGCTGTGGTTATGTCTGCTATGGCTATGGCTATGGCTGCTATTGTTATGGCTATGGCTGCTATGGCTGTGGCTATGGCTATGGCTGCTTTGTCTATGGCTATGGCCATGACTGCTATGGCTATGGCTATAGCTGCTATGGGTTTGGCTATGGCTATGGCTGCTATGGATATGGCTATGCCTATGGCTGCTATGCCTACGGCTTTGGCTACTATGGCCATTGCAATGGCTGCTATGGCTATGGCTATGGCTGCTATGGGTATGGTTATGGCTATGGCTGCTAAGGCTATGGCTATGCCTACGGCTGCTGTGGCTCTGGCTCCGGCTGCTATGAGTATGCCTATGGCTGCTATGGCTATCGCTATGGCTGCTATGGCTGCTACGCCTATGGCTATGGCTGCTATGGCTATGGCTATGGCTGCTATGCCTATGGCTATGGCTGCTATGGCTGTGGTTATGGCTGCTATGGCTATGGCTATGGCTGCTATGGCTGCGGCTATGCCTGATATGACTATGGCTATGGCTGCTATGGCTATGGCTGTGTCTACTATGGCTGCTATGGCTATAGCTATGGCGGCTATGGCTGCTATGGCTATGGCTATGTCTACTATGTCTATGGATACGGCTGCTATGGCTATGGCTATGGCTATGTTTGCTATGGCTATGGCTATGGCTGCTATGGTTGTGGCTATGGCGACTATGGGTGCTATGGCTATTGCTATGGCTACTATGGCTATGGATACGGCTGCTATGGCTATGGCTATGGCTATGTCTGCTATGGCTATGGCTATGGCTGCTATGGCTATGGCTATGGCTATGGCTATGGCTGCTATGGCTATGTCTTTGGCTATGGCTGCTATGGCTATGGTTTTGGCTACTATGGCCATGCCTATGGCAGCTATGGCTATGGCGATGGCTGCTATGGCTGTGGTTATGTCTGCTATGGCTATGGCTATGGCTGCTATGGTCATGGCTATGGCTCCTAAGGCTATGGCTATGTCTACGGCTGCTGTGGCTCTGCCTCTGGCTGCTATGGCTATGGCTATGGCTGCTATGGCTGTGGCTATGGCTGCTATGGCTGTGGTTATGTCTGCTATGGCTATGGCTATGGCTGCTATGGCTATGGCTATGGATGCTATGGCTGTGGCTATGGCTGCTATGGCTGTGGTTATGTCTGCTATGGCTATGGCTGCTATGGTTATGGCTATGGCTGCTATGGCTGCGGCTATGGCTGCGGCTGCTATGGCTATGGCTGCTGTGGCTATGGCTATGGCTAAGGCTGCTGTGGCTATGGCTATGGCCGCTTTGGCAGTGGCTACAGATGCTATGGCTATGGCTATGGCATTGGCTGCTATGGCTATGGCTATGATTATGGCTGCTATGTCTGTGGCTATGTGTGTGTCTACTATGGATATAGCTATGGCTGCTATGGCTCTGCCTACGGCTGCTATGGCTATCGCTATGGCTGCTATGGCTATGGCTATGGCTATGACTGCTATGGCTATGGCTATGGCTGCTATGTGTATGGCTATGGCTGCAATGGCCATGGCTATGGCTATGGCTATGGATGCTATGGCTATGTCTATGGCTATGGCTGCTATGGCTATGGCTTTGGCTACTATGGCCATGCCTATGGCAGCTATGGCTATGGCTATGGCTGCTATGGCTGTGGTTATGTCTGCTATGGCTATGGCTATGGCTGCTATGGTTATGGCTATGGCTGCTATGGCTATGGCTATGGCTATGGCTGCTATGGCTATGGCTATGGCTGCTATGGCTGTGGTTATGGCTGCTATGGCTATTGCTATGGCTGCTATGGCTATGGTTATGGCCGCTTTGGCAATGGCTACAGCTGCTATGGCTATGGCTATGGCATTGGCTGCTATGGCTATGGCTATGATTATGGCTGCTATGGCTGTGGTTATGGCTGCTATGGCTATTGCTATGGCTGCTATGGCTATGGCTATGGCCGCTTTGGCAATGGCTACAGCTGCTATGGCTATGGCTATGGCATTGGCTGCTATGGCTATGGCTATGATTATGGCTGCTATGGCTGTGGCTATTTGTGTGTCTGCTATGGATATAGCTATGGTTGCTATGGCTCCGCCTACGGCTGCTATGGCTATCGCTATGGATGCTATGGCTATGGTTATGGCTGCATTGGCTATGGCTATGGCTGCTATGGCTACGGCTATGGCTGCTATGGCTATGGCTATGGCTGCATCGGCTATGGCTATGGCTGCTATGGCTATGGCTATGGCTATGGCTATGGCTATGATTGCTATGGCTATGGCTATGGCTGCTATGGGTATGGCTATGGCTGCTATGGCCATGGCTATGGCTATGGCTATGGATGCTATGGCTATGTCTATGGCTATGGCTGCTATGGCTATGGCTTTGGCTACTATTGCCATGCCTATGGCAGCTATGGCTACGGCTATGGCTGCTATGGCTGTGGTTATGTCTGCTATGGCTATGGCTATGGCTGCTATGGTTATGGCTATGGCTGCTATGGCTGTGGCTATGACTATGGCTGCTTTGTCTCTGGCTATGGCCATGATTGCTATGGCTATGGCTATGGCTGCTATGGGTATGGCTATGGCTATGGCTGCTATGGCTATGGCTATGTCTGCTATGGCTATGGCTATGGCTATAGCTGCTATGGCTATGTCTATGGCTATGACTGCTATGGCTATGGCTATGGCTGCTATAGCTATGGCTATGGCTGCTATGGCTATGGCTATGGCTGCTATGGCTATGGCTATGTCTACTATGGCTGCTATGGCTATGGCTATGGCTGCTATGGCTACGGCTGTGGCTGCTATGGCTATGGCTATGGCTGCTATGGCTATGGCTATGGCTGCTATGGCTATGGCTATGGCTGCTATGGCTATGGCTATGTCTACTATGGCTGCTATGGCTATGGCTATGGCTGCTATGGCTACGGCTGTGGCTGCTATGGCTATGGCTATGGCTATAGCTGCTATGGCTATGGCTATGACTATGGCTATTGCTGCTAAGGCTATGGCGATGGCTATGGCTGCTATGGCTATGGCTATGGCTGCTATGGCTGTGGTTATGTCTGCTATGGCTATGGCTATGGCTGCTATGGTTATGGCTATGGCTGCTATGGCTGTGGCTATGCCTATGGTTGCTTTGTCTATGGCTATGGCCATGACTGCTATGGCTATGGCTATGGCTGCTATGGGTATGGCTATGGCTATGGCTGCTATGGCTATGGCTATGGCTGCAATGGCTATGGCTATGGCTGCTATGGCTATGGCTATGGATACGGCTGCTATGCCTATGGCTATGGCTATGTCTGCTATGGCTATGGCTATGGCTGCTATAGTTATGGCTATGGCAACTATGGCTGCTATGGCTATGGCTATGGCTACTATGGCTATGGATACGGCTGCTATGGCTATGGCTATGGCTATGTCTGCTATGGCTATGGCTATGGCTGCTATGGCTATGGCTATGGCTATGGCTATGGCTGCTATGGCTATGTCTTTGGCTATGGCTGCTATGGCTATGGCTATGGCTGCTATGGCTATGGCTATGGCTATGGCTATGGCTGCTATGGCTATGGCTATGGCTATGTCTGCTATGACTATGGCTACGGCCAAGGCTGCTATGGCTATGGCTATGGCTATGTCTGCTATGGGTATGGCTATGGCTAAGGCTGCTGTGGCTATGGCTATGGCCGCTTTGGCAATGGCTACAGCTGCTGTGGGTATGGCTATGGCATTGGCTGCTATGGCTATGGCTATGATTATGGCTGCTATGGCTGTGGCTATGTGTGTGTCTGCCATGGATATAGCTATGGTTGCTATGGCTCTGCCTACGGCTGCTATGGCTATCGCTATGGATGCTATGGCTATGGTTATGGCTGCATTGGCTATGGCTATGGCTGCTATGGCTACGGCTATGGCTCCTATGGCTATGGCTATGGCTGCATCGGCTATGGCTATGGCTGCTATGGCTATGGCTATAGCTATGGCTATGGCTATGACTGCTATGTCTATGGCTATGGCTGCTATGGCTATGGCTTTGGCTACTATGGCCATGCCTATGGCAGCTATGGCTATGGCTATGGCTGCTATGGCTGTGGTTATGTCTGCTATGGCTATGGGTATGGCTGCTATGGTTATGGCTATGGCTGCTATGGCTGTGGCTATGGCTATGGCTGCTTTGTCTCTGGCTATGGCCATGATTGCTATGGCTATGGCTATGGCTGCTATGGGTATGGCTATGGCTATGGCTGCTATGGGTATGGCTATGGCTATGGCTGCTATGGCTATGGCTATGTCTGCTATGGCTATGGCTATGGCTATAGCTGCTATGGCTATGTCTATGGCTATGACTGCTATGGCTATGGCTATGGCTGCTATGGCTATGGCTATGGCTGCTATGGCTGTGGTTATGGCTGCTATGGCTATTGCTATGGCTGCTATGGCTATGGCTAGGGCCGCTTTGGCAATGGCTACAGCTGCTATGGCTATGGCTATGGCATTGGCTGCTATGGCTATGGCTATGATTATGGCTGCTATGGCTGTGGCTATGTGTGTGTCTGCTATGGATATAGCTATGGTTGCTATGGCTCTGCCTACGGCTGCTATGGCTATCGCTATGGATGCTATGGCTATGGTTATGGCTGCATTGGCTATGGCTATGGCTGCTATGGCTACGGCTATGGCTGCTATGGCTATGGCTATGGCTGCATCGGCTATGGCTATGGCTGCTATGGCTATGGCTATGGCTATGGATATGGCTATGGCTATGATTGCTATGGCTATGGCTATGGCTGCTATGGGTATGGCTGTGGCTGCTATGGCCATGGCTATGGCTATGGCTATGGATGCTATGGCTATGTCTATGGCTATGTCTGCTATGGCTATGGCTATGGCTGCTATGGCTGTGGCTATGGCTGCTATGGCTGTGGTTATGTCTGCTATGGCTATGGCTGCTATGGTTATGGCTATGGCTGCTATGGCTGTGGCTATGGCTGCGGCTGCTATGGGTATGGCTATGGCTATGGCTGCTATGGCTATGGCTATGTCTGCTATGGCTATGGCTATGGCTATAGCTGCTATGGCTATGTCTATGGCTATGACTGCTATGGCTATGGCTATGGCTGCTATGGCTATGGCTATGGCTGCTATGGCTGTGGTTATGGCTGCTATGGCTATTGCTATGGCTGCTATGGCTATGGCTAGGGCCGCTTTGGCAATGGCTACAGCTGCTATGGCTATGGCTATGGCATTGGCTGCTATGGCTATGGCTATGATTATGGCTGCTATGGCTGTGGCTATGTGTGTGTCTGCTATGGATATAGCTATGGTTGCTATGGCTCTGCCTACGGCTGCTATGGCTATCGCTATGGATGCTATGGCTATGGTTATGGCTGCATTGGCTATGGCTATGGCTGCTATGGCTACGGCTATGGCTGCTATGGCTATGGCTATGGCTGCATCGGCTATGGCTATGGCTGCTATGGCTATGGCTATGGCTATGGATATGGCTATGGCTATGATTGCTATGGCTATGGCTATGGCTGCTATGGGTATGGCTGTGGCTGCTATGGCCATGGCTATGGCTATGGCTATGGATGCTATGGCTATGTCTATGGCTATGTCTGCTATGGCTATGGCTATGGCTGCTATGGCTGTGGCTATGGCTGCTATGGCTGTGGTTATGTCTGCTATGGCTATGGCTGCTATGGTTATGGCTATGGCTGCTATGGCTGTGGCTATGGCTGCGGCTGCTATGGCTATGGCTGCTGTGGCTATGGCTATGGCTAAGGCTGCTGTGGCTATGGCTATGGCCGCTTTGGCAGTGGCTACAGCTGCTATGGCTATGGCTATGGCATTGGCTGCTATGGCTATGGCTATGATTATGGCTGCTATGTCTGTGGCTATGTGTGTGTCTACTATGGATATAGCTATGGCTGCTATGGCTCTGCCTACGGCTGCTATGGCTATCGCTTTGGCTGCTATGGCTATGGTTATGGCTGCTATGGCTATGGCTATGGCTGCTACGGCTGTGGCTATGGCTGCTATGGCTGTGACTATGGCTGCTATGGCTATGGCTATGGCTGCTATGGCTATGGTTCTGTGTATGGCTGCTAAGGCTATGGCTATGACTACGGCTGCTACGGCTATCGCTATGTCTGCTATGGCTATGGCTATGGCTATGGCTGCTATGGCTATGTCTATGGCTATAACTGCTATGGCTATGGCTATGGCTGCTATGGCTATGGCTATGGCTGCTATGGCTGTGGTTATGGCTGCAATGGGTTTGGCTATGGCTATGGCTGCTATGGCTATGGCTATGTCTGCTATGGCTATGGCTATGGCTATGGCTGCTATGGCTATGTCTATGGCTATAACTGCTATGGCTATGGCTATGGCTGCTATGGCTATGGCTATAGCTGCTATGGCTGTGGTTATGGCTGCTATGGCTATTGCTATGGCTGCTATGGCTATGGCTATGGCTGCTATGGCTATGGCTATGGCTATGGCTGTTATGGCTATGGCTATGGCTATGACTGCTATGGCTATGTCTATGGCTGCTATGGGTATGGCTATGCCTATGGCAGCTATGGCTATGACTATGGCTGCTATGGCTGTGGCTATGTCTGCTATGGCTATGGCTATGGCTGCTATGGCTATGGCTATGGCTGCTATGGCTGTGGCTATGGCCATGGCTGCTATGGCTATGGCTATGGCCGCTATGGATATGGCTATGTCTATGGCTGCTATGGCTACGGCTTTGGCTACTATGGCCATTGGTATGGCTGCTATGGCTATGGCTATGGCTGCTATGGCTATGGCTACGGCTATGGTTTTGGCGGCTATGGCTATGTCTATGGCTATGGCTGCAATGGCTAAGGCTTTGGCTACTATGGCCATGGCTATGGCTTTGGCTACTATGGCCATGGCTGTGGCTGCTGTGGCTATGGCTATGGCTGCTATGGCTATGATTATGTCTATGTCTGCTAAGGCTATGGCTATGTCTACGGCTGCTATGGCTATGGCTATTGCTGCTATGGCTGTGGCTATGTCTGCTATGGCTGTGGCTATGGCTGCTATGGCTATGGCTTTGGCTACTATGGCCATGGCTATGGCAGCTATGGCTATAGCTATGGCTGCTATGGCTATGGTTATGTCTATGGCTGCTAAGGATATGGCTATGTCTACGGCTGCTGCGGCTCTGGCTCTCGCTGCTATGGATATGCCTATGGCTGCTATGGCTATGGCTATGGCTGCTATGGCTGTGGTTATGGCTGCAATGGCTATGGCAGTGGCTGCTATGGCTATGGCTATGGCTGCGGCTGCTATGGCTACGGCTGCTATGGCTATGGCTATGGCTGCTATGGCTATGGCTATGGCTATGTCTGCTATGACTATGGCTACGGCCAAGGCTGCTATGGCTATGGCTATGGCTATGTCTGCTATGGCTATGGCTATGGCTAAGGCTGCTGTAGCTATGGCTATGGCCGCTTTGGCAATGGCTACAGCTGCTATGGCTATGGCTATGCCATTGGCTGCTATGGATATGGCTATGATTATGGCTGCTATGGCTGTGGCTATGTGTGTGTCTGCTATGGATATAGCTATGGCTGCTATGGCTCTGCCTACGGCTGCTATGGCTATCGCTATGGATGCTATGGCTATGGTTATGGCTGCATTGGCTATGGCTATGGCTGCTATGGCTACGGCTATGGCTGCAATGGATATGGCTATGGCTGCTATGGCTATGGCTATGGCTATGGCTGCTATGGCTATGTCTTTGGCTATGCCTGCTATGGCTATGGTTTTGGATACTATGGCCATGGCTGTGGCGGCTATGGCTATGGCTATGATTATGGCTGTTATGGCTGTGGCTATGTGTGTGTCTGCTATGGATATAGCTATGGCTGCTATGGCTATGCCTACGGCTGCTACGGCTATCGCTATGGCTGCTATGGCTATGGCTATGGCTGCTATGACTATGGCTATGGCTGCTATGGCTACGGCTATGGCTGCTATGGCTATGGCTATGGCTGCAATGGCTAAGGTTATGACTATGGCAGCTATGGCTATGGCTACGGCTGCTATGGCTATGGATGCTATGGCTATGTCTACGGCTGCTGTGGCTCTGGCTCTGGCTGCTATGGATACGTCTATGGCTGCTATGCCTATGGCTGCTATAGCTATGGTTATGGCTATGGCTGCCAAGGCTATGGCTATGTCTACGGCTGCTGTGGCTCCGGCTCTGGCTGCTATAGCTATGGCTATGGCTGCTATGGCTATGTCTATGGCTATAACTGCTATGGCTATGGCTATGGCTGCTATGGCTATGGCTATGGCTGCTATGGCTGTGGTTATGGCTGCTATGGCTATTGCTATGGCTGCTATGGCTATGGCTATGGCTGCTATGGCTATGGCTATGGCTGCTATGGCTGTGGTTATGGCTGCTATGGCTATTGCTATGGCTGCTATGGCTATGGCTATGGCTGCTATGGCTATGGCTATGGCTATGGCTGTTATGGCTATGGCTATGGCTATGACTGCTATGGCTATGTCTATGGCTGCTATGGGTATGGCTATGCCTATGGCAGCTATGGCTATGACTATGGCTGCTATGGCTGTGGCTATGTCTGCTATGGCTATGGCTATGGCTGCTATGGCTATGGCTATGGCATTGGCTGCTATGGCTATGGCTATGATTATGGCTGCTATGGCTGTGGCTATGTGTGTGTCTGCTATGGATATAGCTATGGTTGCTATGGCTCTGCCTACGGCTGCTATGGCTATCGCTATGTATGCTATGGCTATGGTTATGGCTGCATTGGCTATGGCTATGGCTGCTATGGCTACGGCTATGGCTGCTATGGCTATGGCTATGGCTGCATCGGCTATGGCTATGGCTGCTATGGCTATGGCTATAGCTATGGCTATGGCTATGACTGCTATGTCTATGGCTATGGCTGCTATGGCTATGGCTTTGGCTACTATGGCCATGCCTATGGCAGCTATGGCTATGGCTATGGCTGCTATGGCTGTGGTTATGTCTGCTATGGCTATGGGTATGGCTGCTATGGTTATGGCTATGGCTGCTATGGCTGTGGCTATGGCTATGGCTGCTTTGTCTCTGGCTATGGCCATGATTGCTATGGCTATGGCTATGGCTGCTATGGGTATGGCTATGGCTATGGCTGCTATGGGTATGGCTATGGCTATGGCTGCTATGGCTATGGCTATGTCTGCTATGGCTATGGCTATGGCTATAGCTGCTATGGCTATGTCTATGGCTATGACTGCTATGGCTATGGCTATGGCTGCTATGGCTATGGCTATGGCTGCTATGGCTGTGGTTATGGCTGCTATGGCTATTGCTATGGCTGCTATGGCTATGGCTAGGGCCGCTTTGGCAATGGCTACAGCTGCTATGACTATGGCTATGGCATTGGCTGCTATGGCTATGGCTATGATTATGGCTGCTATGGCTGTGGCTATGTGTGTGTCTGCTATGGATATAGCTATGGTTGCTATGACTCTGCCTACGGCTGCTATGGCTATCGCTATGGATGCTATGGCTATGGTTATGGCTGCATTGGCTATGGCTATGGCTGCTATGGCTACGGCTATGGCTGCTATGGCTATGGCTATGGCTGCATCGGCTATGGCTTTGGCTGCTATGGCTATGGCTATGGCTATGGCTATGGCTATGGCTATGATTGCTATGGCTATGGCTATGGCTGCTATGGGTATGGCTGTGGCTGCTATGGCCATGGCTATGGCTATGGCTATGGATGCTATGGCTATGTCTATGGCTATGTCTGCTATGGCTATGGCTATGGCTGCTATGGCTGTGGCTATGGCTGCTATGGCTGTGGCTATGTCTGCTATGGCTATGGCTGCTATGGTTATGGCTATGGCTGCTATGGCTGTGGCTATGGCTGCGGCTGCTATGGCTATGGCTGCTGTGGCTATGGCTATGGCTAAGGCTGCTGTGGCTATGGCTATGGCCGCTTTGGCAGTGGCTACAGCTGCTATGGCTATGGCTATGGCATTGGCTGCTATGGCTATGGCTATGATTATGGCTGCTATGTCTGTGGCTATGTGTGTGTCTACTATGGATATAGCTATGGCTGCTATGGCTCTGCCTACGGCTGCTATGGCTATCGCTATTTCTGCTATGGCTATGGTTATGGCTGCTATGGCTATGGCTATGGCTGCTACGGCTGTGGCTATGGCTGCTATGGCTGTGACTATGGCTGCTATGGCTATGGCTATGGCTGCTATGGCTATGGTTCTGTGTATGGCTGCTAAGGCTATGGCTATGACTACGGCTGCTACGGCTATCGCTATGTCTGCTATGGCTATGGCTATGGCTATGGCTGCTATGGCTATGTCTATGGCTATAACTGCTATGGCTATGGCTATGGCTGCTATGGCTATGGCTATGGCTGCTATGGCTGTGGTTATGGCTGCTATGGGTTTGGCTATGGCTATGGCTGCTATGGCTATGGCTATGTCTGCTATGGCTATGGCTATGGCTATGGCTGCTATGGCTATGTCTATGGCTATAACTGCTATGGCTATGGCTATGGCTGCTATGGCTATGGCTATGGCTGCTATGGCTGTGGTTATGGCTGCTATGGCTATTGCTATGGCTGCTATGGCTATGGCTATGGCTGCTATGGCTATGGCTATGGCTATGGCTGTTATGGCTATGGCTATGGCTATGACTGCTATGGCTATGTCTATGGCTGCAATGGGTATGGCTATGCCTATGGCAGCTATGGCTATGACTATGGCTGCTATGGCTGTGGCTATGTCTGCTATGGCTATGGCTATGGCTGCTATGGCTATGGCTATGGCTGCTATGGCTGTGGCTATGGCCATGGCTGCTATGGCTATGGCTATGGCCGCTATGGATATGGCTATGTCTATGGCTGCTATGGCTACGGCTTTGGCTACTATGGCCATTGGTATGGCTGCTATGGCTATGGCTATGGCTGCTATGGCTATGATTATGTCTATGTCTGCTAAGGCTATGGCTATGTCTACGGCTGCTATGGCTATGGCTATTGCTGCTATGGCTGTGGCTATGTCTGCTATGGCTGTGGCTATGGCTGCTATGGGTATGGCTTTGGCTACTATGGCCATGGCTATGGCAGCTATGGCTATAGCTATGGCTGCTATGGCTATGGTTATGTCTATGGCTGCTAAGGATATGGCTATGTCTACGGCTGCTGCGGCTCTGGCTCTCGCTGCTATGGATATGCCTATGGCTGCTATGGCTATGGCTATGGCTGCTATGGCTGTGGTTATGGCTGCAATGGCTATGGCAGTGGCTGCTATGGCTATGGCTATGGCTGCGGCTGCTATGGCTACGGCTGCTATGGCTATGGCTATGGCTGCTATGGCTATGGCTATGGCTATGTCTGCTATGACTATGGCTACGGCCAAGGCTGCTATGGCTATGGCTATGGCTATGTCTGCTATGGCTATGGCTATGGCTAAGGCTGCTGTAGCTATGGCTATGGCCGCTTTGGCAATGGCTACAGCTGCTATGGCTATGGCTATGCCATTGGCTGCTATGGCTATGGCTATGATTATGGCTGCTATGGCTGTGGCTATGTGTGTGTCTGCTATGGATATAGCTATGGCTGCTATGGCTCTGCCTACGGCTGCTATGGCTATCGCTATGGATGCTATGGCTATGGTTATGGCTGCATTGGCTATGGCTATGGCTTCTATGGCTACGGCTATGGCTGCAATGGATATGGCTATGGCTGCTATGGCTATGGCTATGGCTATGGCTGCTATGGCTATGTCTTTGGCTATGGCTGCTATGGCTATGGTTTTGGATACTATGGCCATGGCTGTGGCGGCTATGGCTATGGCTATGATTATGGCTGTTATGGCTGTGGCTACGTGTGTGTCTGCTATGGATATAGCTATGGCTGCTATGGCTATGCCTACGGCTGCTACGGCTATCGCTATGGCTGCTATGGCTATGGCTATGGCTGCTATGACTATGGCTATGGCTGCTATGGCTACGGCTATGGCTGCTATGGCTATGGCTATGGCTGCAATTGCTAAGGTTATGACTATGGCAGCTATGGCTATGGCTACGGCTGCTATGGCTATGGATGCTATGGCTATGTCTACGGCTGCTGTGGCTCTGGCTCTGGCTGCTATGGATATGTCTATGGCTGCTATGCCTATGGCTGCTATAGCTATGGTTATGGCTATGGCTGCCAAGGCTATGGCTATGTCTACGGCTGCTGTGGCTCCGGCTCTGGCTGCTATAGCTATGGCTATGGCTGCTATGGCTATGTCTATGGCTATAACTGCTATGGCTATGGCTATGGCTGCTATGGCTATGGCTATGGCTGCTATGGCTGTGGTTATGGCTGCTATGGCTATTGCTATGGCTGCTATGGCTATGGCTATGGCTGCTATGGCTATGGCTATGGCTATGGCTGTTATGGCTATGGCTATGGCTATGACTGCTATGGCTATGTCTATGGCTGCTATGGGTATGGCTATGCCTATGGCAGCTATGGCTATGACTATGGCTGCTATGGCTGTGGCTATGTCTGCTATGGCTATGGCTATGGCTGCTATGGCTATGGCTATGGCTGCTATGGCTGTGGCTATGGCCATGGCTGCTATGGCTATGGCTATGGCCGCTATGGATATGGCTATGTCTATGGCTGCTATGGCTACGGCTTTGGCTACTATGGCCATTGGTATGGCTGCTATGGCTATGGCTATGGCTGCTATGGCTATGGCTACGGCTATGGTTTTGGCGGCTATGGCTATGTCTATGGCTATGGCTGCAATGGCTATGGCTTTGGCTACTATGGCCATGGCTATGGCTTTGGCTACTATGGCCATGGCTGTGGCTGCTGTGGCTATGGCTATGGCTGCTATGGCTATGATTATGTCTATGGCTGCTAAGGCTATGGCTATGTCTACGGCTGCTATGGCTATGGCTATTGCTGCTATGGCTGTGGCTATGTCTGCTATGGCTGTGGCTATGGCTGCTATGGCTATGGCTTTGGCTACTATGGCCATGGCTATGGCAGCTATGGCTATAGCTATGGCTGCTATGGCTATGGTTATATCTATGGCTGCTAAGGATATGGCTATGTCTACGGCTGCTGCGGCTCTGGCTCTCGCTGCTATGGATATGCCTATGGCTGCTATGGCTACGGCTATGGCTGCTATGGCTGTGGTTATGGCTGCAATGGCTATGGCAGTGGCTGCTATGGCTATGGCTATGGCTGCGGCTGCTATGGCTACGGCTGCTATGGCTATGGCTATGGCTGCTATGGCTATGGCTATGGCTATGTCTGCTATGACTATGGCTACGGCCAAGGCTGCTATGGCTATGGCTATGGCTATGTCTGCTATGGCTATGGCTATGGCTAAGGCTGCTGTAGCTATGGCTATGGCCGCTTTGGCAATGGCTACAGCTGCTATGGCTATGGCTATGCCATTGGCTGCTATGGCTATGGCTATGATTATGGCTGCTATGGCTGTGGCTATGTGTGTGTCTGCTATGGATATAGCTATGGCTGCTATGGCTCTGCCTACGGCTGCTATGGCTATCGCTATGGATGCTATGGCTATGGTTATGGCTGCATTGGCTATGGCTATGGCTGCTATGGCTACGGCTATGGCTGCAATGGATATGGCTATGGCTGCTATGGCTATGGCTATGGCTATGGCCGCTATGGCTATGTCTTTGGCTATGGCTGCTATGGCTATGGTTTTGGATACTATGGCCATGGCTGTGGCGGCTATGGCTATGGCTATGATTATGGCTGTTATGGCTGTGGCTATGTGTGTGTCTGCTATGGATATAGCTATGGCTGCTATGGCTATGCCTACGGCTGCTACGGCTATCGCTATGGCTGCTATGGCTATGGCTATGGCTGCTATGACTATGGCTATGGCTGCTATGGCTACGGCTATGGCTGCTATGGCTATGGCTATGGCTGCAATGGCTAAGGTTATGACTATGGCAGCTATGGCTATGGCTACGGCTGCTATGGCTATGGATGCTATGGCTATGTCTACGGCTGCTGTGGCTCTGGCTCTGGCTGCTATGGATATGTCTATGGCTGCTATGCCTATGGCTGCTATAGCTATGGTTATGGCTATGGCTGCCAAGGCTATGGCTATGTCTACGGCTGCTGTGGCTCCGGCTCTGGCTGCTATAGCTATGGCTATGGCTGCTATGGCTATGGCTATGGCTGCTATGGCTATGGCTATGTCTACTATGGCTGCTATGGCTATGGCTATGGCTGCTATGGCTACGGCTGTGGCTGCTATGGCTATGGCTATGGCTATAGCTGCTATGGCTATGGCTATGACTATGGCTATTGCTGCTAAGGCTATGGCGATGGCTATGGCTGCTATGGCTATGGCTATGGCTGCTATGGCTGTGGTTATGTCTGCTATGGCTATGGCTATGGCTGCTATGGTTATGGCTATGGCTGCTATGGCTGTGGCTATGCCTATGGTTGCTTTGTCTATGGCTATGGCCATGACTGCTATGGCTATGGCTATGGCTGCTATGGGTATGGCTATGGCTATGGCTGCTATGGCTATGGCTATGGCTGCAACGGCTATGGCTATGGCTGCTATGGCTATGGCTATGGATACGGCTGCTATGGCTATGGCTATGGCTATGTCTGCTATGGCTATGGCTATGGCTGCTATAGTTATGGCTATGGCGACTATGGCTGCTATGGCTATGGCTATGGCTACTATGGCTATGGATACGGCTGCTATGGCTATGGCTATGGCTATGTCTGCTATGGCTATGGCTATGGCTGCTATGGCTATGGCTATGGCTATGGCTATGGCTGCTATGGCTATGTCTTTGGCTATGGCTGCTATGGCTATGGTTTTAGATACAATGGACATGGCTGTGGCGGCTATGGCTATTTCTATGGCTGCTATGACTATGGTTATGTCTATGGCCCCTAAGGCTATGGCTATGTCTACGGCTGCTGTGGCTCTGGCTCTGGCTGCTATGGCTATGGCTATGGCTGCTATGGCTATGGCTATGGCTGCTGTGGCTGTGGTTATGTCTGCTATGGCTATTGCTATGGCTGCTATGGCTATGGCTATGGCTGCTATGGCTATGGCTATGGCTATGGCTGTTATGGCTATGGCTATGGCTATGACTGCAATGGCTATGGCTATGGCTGCTGTGGGTATGGCTATGCCTATGGCTGCTGTGGCTATGGCCATGACTGCTATGGCTGTGGCTATGACTGCTCTGGCTATGGCTATTGCTGCTATGGCTATGGCTATGGCTGCTATGGCTATGGCTATGGCTGCTACGGCTATGGCTATGGCTATGGCTATGGCTGCTATGGCTATGGCTGATATGGCTATGGCTATGGCTATGACTGCTATGGCTATGGCTATGGCTGCTATGGCTATCGCTATGGCTGCTATGGCTATAGCTATGGCTGCTATGGCTATGGTTATGGCTATGAATGCTAAGGCTATGGCTATGTCTACGGCTGCTGTGGCTCTGGCTCCGGCTGCTATGGGTATGCCTATGACTGCTATGGCTATCGCTATGGCTGCTATGGCTGCTATGGCTATGGGTATGGCTGCTACGGCTATGGCTATGGCTGCTATGGCTATGGCTATGGCTATGGCTATGGCTGCTATGGCTATGTCTATGTCTATGGCTATGGCTGCTATGGCTATGGCTTTGGCTACTATGGCCATGGCTATGGCAGCTATGGCTATAGCTATGGCTGCTATGGCTATGGTTATGTCTATGGCTGCTAAGGATATGGCTACCTCTACGGCTGCTGCGGCTCTGGCTCCCGCTGCTATGGATATGCCTATGGCTGCTATGGCTATGGCTATGGCTGCTATGGCTGTGGTTATGGCTGCAATGGCTATGGCAATGGCTGCTATGGCTATGACTATGGCTGCGGCTGCTATGGCTACGGCTGCTATGGCTATGGCATTGGCTGCTATGGCTATGGCTATGATTATGGCTGCTATGGCTGTGGCTATGTGTGTGTCTGCTATGGATATAGCTATGGTTGCTATGGCTCTGCCTACGGCTGCTATGGCTATCGCTATGGATGCTATGGATATGGTTATGGCTGCTTTGGCTATGGCTATGGCTGCTATGGCTACGGCTATGGCTGCTATGGCTATGGCTATGGCTGCATCGGCTATGGCTATGGCTGCTATGGCTATGGCTATAGCTATGGCTATGGCTATGACTGCTATGTCTATGGCTATGGCTGCTATGGCTATGGCTTTGGCTACTATGGCCATGCCTATGGCAGCTATGGCTATGGCTATGGCTGCTATGGCTGTGGTTATGTCTGCTATGGCTATGGCTATGGCTGCTATGGGTATGGCTATGGCTATGGCTTCTATGGCTATGGCTATGTCTGCTATGGCTATGGCTATGGCTATAGCTGCTATGGCTATGTCTATGGCTATGACTGCTATGGCTATGGCTATGGCTGCTATGGCTATGGCTATGGCTGCTATGGCTGTGGTTATGGCTGCTATGGCTATTGCTATGGCTGCTATGGCTATGGCTATGGCCGCTTTGGCAATGGCTACAGCTGCTATGGCTATGGCTATGGCATTGGCTGCTATGGGTATGGCTATGATTATGGCTGCTATGGCTGTGGCTATGTGTGTGTCTGCTATGGATATAGCTATGGTTGCTATGGCTCTGCCTACGGCTGCTATGGCTATAGCTATGGATGCTATGGCTATGGTTATGGCTGCATTGGCTATGGCTATGGCTGCTATGGCTACGGCTATGGCTGCTATGGCTATGGCTATGGCTGCATCGGCTATGGCTATGGCTGCTATGGCTATGGCTATGGCTATGGCTATGGCTATGGCTATGATTGCTATGGCTATGGCTATGGCTGCTATGGGTATGGCTATGGCTGCTATGGCCATGGCTATGGCTATGGCTATGGATGCTATGGCTATGTCTATGGCTATGGCTGCTATGGCTATGGCTTTGGCTACTATGGCCATGCCTATGGCAGCTATGGCTATGGCTATGGCTGCTATGGCTGTGGTTATGTCTGCTATGGCTATGGCTATGGCTGCTATGGGTATGGCTATGGCAGCTATGGCTGTGGCTATGACTATGGCTGCTTTGTCTCTGGCTATGGCCATGATTGCTATGGCTATGGCTATGGCTGCTATGGGTATGGCTATGGCTATGGCTGCTATGGCTATGGCTATGTCTGCTATGGCTATGGCTATGGCTATAGCTGCTATGTCTATGTCTATGGCTATGACTGCTATGGCTATGGCTATGGCTATGGCTGCTATGGCTATGGCTATGGCTGCTATGGCTGTGGTTATGGCTGCTATGGCTATTGCTATGGCTGCTATGGCTATGGCTATGGCTGCTATGGCTATAGCTATGGCTATGGCTATGACTGCTATGGCTATGTCTATGGCTGCTATGGGTATGGCTATGCCTATGGCAGCTATGGCTATGGCTATGGCTGCTATGGCTGTGGCTATGTCTGCTATGGCTATGGCTATGGCTGCTATGGCTATGGCTATGGCTGCTATGGCTATGGCTATGGCTATGGCTGTGGCTGCTATGGCTATGGCTATGGCTATGACTGCTATGGCTATGGCTATGGCCGCTATGGATATGGCTATGTCTATGGCTGCTATGCCTACGGCTTTGGCTACTATGGCCATTGGTATGGCTGCTATGGCTATGGCTATGGCTGCTATGGCTATGGCTACGGCTATGGTTTTGGCGGCTATGGCTATGTCTATGGCTATGGCTGCAATGGCTATGGCTTTGGCTACTATGGCCATGGCTATGGCTTTGGCTACTATGGCCATGGCTGTGGCTGCTGTGGCTATGGCTATGGCTGCTATGGCAATGATTATGTCTATGGCTGCTAAGGCTATGGCTATGTCTACGGCTGCTGTGGCTCTGGCTCTGGCTGCTATGGCTCTGGCTGCTATGGATATGGCTATGGCCGCTATGGCTGTGGTTATGGCTGCTATGGCTATGGCAATGGCTGCTATGGCTATGGCTATGGCTATACCTGCTATGGCTATGGCTATGACTATGGCTATTGCTGCTAAGGCTATGGCGATGGCTATGGCTGCTATGGCTATGGCTATGGCTGCATCGGCTATGGCTATGGCTGCTATGGCTATGGCTATGGCTATGGCTATGGCTATGACTGCTATGGCTATGGCTATGGCTGCTATGGGTATGGCTATGGCTATGGCTATGGATGCTATGGCTATGTCTATGGCTATGGCTGCTACGGCTATGGCTTGGCTACTATGGCCATGCCTATGGCAGCTATGGCTATGGCTATGGCTGCTATGGCTGTGGTTATGTCTGCTATGGCTATGGCTATGGCTGCTATGGTTATGGCTATGGCTGCTATGGCTGTGGCTATGTCTGCTATGGCTATGGCTATGGCTGCTATGGCTATGGCTGCCATGGCTATGGCTACGGCTATGGCTTTGGCGGCTATGGCTATGTCTATGGCTATGGCTGCTAAGGCTATGGCTATGCCTACGGCTGCTGTGGCTCTGGCTCCGGCTGCTATGAGTATGCCTATGGCTGCTATGGCTATCGCTATGGCTGCTATGGCTGCTACGCCTATGGCTATGGCTGCTATGGCTATGGCTATGGCTGCTATGGCTATGGCTATGGCTGCTATGGCTGTGGTTATGGCTGCTATGGCTATGGCTATGGCTGCTATGGCTGCGGCTATGCCTGATATGACTATGGCTATGGCTGCTATGGCTATGGCTGTGTCTACTATGGCTGCTATGGCTATAGCTATGGCGGCTATGGCTGCTATGGCTATGGCTATGGCTACTATGGCTATGGATACGGCTGCTATGGCTATGGCTATGGCTATGTCTGCTATGGCTATGGCTATGGCTGCTAAGGTTATGGCTATGGCGACTATGGGTGCTATGGCTATTGCTATGGCTACTATGGCTATGGATACGGCTGCTATGGCTATGGCTATGGCTATGTCTGCTATGGCTATGGCTATGGCTGCTATGGCTGTGGTTATGTCTGCTATGGCTATGGCTGCTATGGTTATGGCTATGGCTGCTATGGCTATGTCTTTGGCTATGGCTGCTATGGCTATGGTTTTGGATACTATGGCCATGGCTGTGGCGGCTATGGCTATGGCTATGGCTGCTATGGCTATGGTTATGTCTATGGCTCCTAAGGCTATGGCTATGTCTACGGCTGCTGTGGCTCTGCCTCTGGCTGCTATGGCTATGGATATGGCTGCTATGGCTGTGGCTATGGCTGCTATGGCTGTGGTTATGTCTGCTATGGCTATGGCTGCTATGGTTATCGCTATGGCTGCTATGGCTGTGGCTATGGCTGCGGCTGCTATGGCTATGGCTGCTGTGGCTATGGCTATGGCTATGGCTGGTGTGGCTATGGCTATGGCCGCTTTGGCAGTGGCTACAGCTGCTATGGCTATGGCTATGGCATTGGCTGCTATGGCTATGGCTATGATTATGGCTGCTATGCCTGTGGGTATGTGTGTGTCTACTATGGATATAGCTATGGCTGCTATGGCTCTGCCTACGGCTGCTATGGCTATCGCTATGGCTGCTATGGCTATGGTTATGGCTGCTATGGCTATGGCTATGGCTGCTATGGCTATGGCTATGGCTGCTATGGCTATGGCTATGGCCATGGCTGCTATGGCTATGGCTATAGCTATGACTGCTATGGCTATGGCTATGGCCGCTATGGATATGGCTATGGCTATGGCTGCTATGGCTACGGCTTTGGCTACTATGGCCATTGGTATGGCTGCTATGGCTATGGCTATGGCTGCTATGGCTATGGCTATGGCTATGCCTGCTAAGGCTATGGCTATGTCTACGGCTGCAGTGGCTCTGGCTCCGGCTGCTATGGGTATGCCTATGGCTGCTATGGCTATCGCTACGGCTGCTATGGCTATGGCTATGGCTGCTATGGCTATGGCTATGGCTGCTATGGCCATGGTTATGTCTATGGCTGCCAAGGCTATGGCTATGTCTACGGCTGCTGTGGCTCTGGCTCTGGCTGCTATGGCTATGGCTATGGCTGCTATGGCTATGGCTATGGCTGCTATGGCTGTGGTTATGGCTGCTATGGCTATTGCTATGGCTGCTATGGCTATGGCTATGGCTGCTATGGCTATGGCTATGGCTATGGCTGCTATGGCCGTGGCTATGGCTATCACGGCTGTGGCTATGGCTATGGCTGCTATGGGTATGGCTATGGCTATGTCTGCTATGCCTATGGCTATGGCTGCTATGGCTATGGCTATGGCTATGGCTGCTATGGCTATGGCTATAGCTATGACTGCTATGGCTATGGCTATGGCTGCTGTGGCTATGGTTATGGCTATGAATGCTAAGGCTATGGCTATGTCTACGGCTGCTGTGGCACTGGCTCCGGCTGCTATGGGTATGCCTATGACTGCTATGGCTATCGCTATGGCTGCTATGGCTGCTATGGCTATGGCTATGGCTGCTACGGGTATGGCTATGGCTGCTATGGCTATGGCTATGGCTATGGCTATGGCTGCTATGGCTATGTCTATGTCTATGGCTATGGCTGCTATGGCTATGGCTTTGGCTACTATGGCCATGGCTATGGCAGCTATGGCTATAGCTATGGCTGCTATGGCTATGGTTATGTCTATGGCTGCTAAGGATATGGCTATCTCTACGGCTGCTGCGGCTCTGGCTCTCGCTGCTATGGATATGCCTATGGCTGCTATGGCTATGGCTATGGCTGCTATGGCTGTGGTTATGGCTGCAATGGCTATGGCAATGGCTGCTATGGCTATGGCTATGGCTGCGGCTGCTATGGCTACGGCTGCTATGGCTATGGCTATGGCTGCTATGGCTATGGCTATGGCTATGTCTGCTATGACTATGGCTACGGCCAAGGCTGCTATGGCTATGGCTATGGCTATGTCTGCTATGGGTATGGCTATGGCTAAGGCTGCTGTGGCTATGGCTATGACCGCTTTGGCAATGGCTACAGCTGCTATGGCTATCGCTATGGATGCTATGGCTATGGTTATGGCTGCATTGGCTATGGCTGTGGCTGCTATGGCTACGGCTATGGCTGCTATGGCTATGGCTATGGCTGCATCGGCTATGGCTATGGCTGCTATGGCTATGGCTATAGCTATGGCTATGGCTATGACTGCTATGTCTATGGCTATGGCTGCTATGGCTATGGCTTTGGCTACTATGGCCATGCCTATGGCAGCTATGGCTATGGCTATGGCTGCTATGGCTGTGGTTATGTCTGCTATGGCTATGGCTATGGCTGCTATGGTTATGGCTATGGCTGCTATGGCTGTGGCTATGGCTATGGCTGCTTTGTCTCTGGCTATGGCCATGATTGCTATGGCTATGGCTATGGCTGCTATGGGTATGGCTATGGCTATGGCTGCTATGGCTATGGCTATGGCTGCCATGGCTATGGCTACGGCTATGGTTTTGGCGGCTATGGCTATGTCTATGGCTATGGCTGCTAAGGCTATGGCTATGCCTACGACTGCTGTGGCTCTGGCTCCGGCTGCTATGAGTATGCCTATGGCTGCTATGGCTATCGCTATGGCTGCTATGGCTGCTACGCCTATGGCTATGGCTGCTATGGCTATGGCTATGGCTGCTATGGCTATGGATATGGCTGCTATGGCTGTGGTTATGGCTGCTATGGCTATGGCTATGGCTGCTATGGCTGCGGCTATGTCTGATATGACAATGGCTATGGCTGCTATGGCTATGGCTGTGTCTACTATGGCTGCTATGGCTATAGCTATGGCGGCTATGGCTGCTATGGCTATGGCTATGGCTACTATGGCTATGGATACGGCTGCTATGGCTATGGCTATGGCTATGTCTGCTATGGCTATGGCTATGGCTGCTAAGGTTATGGCTATGGCGACTATGGGTGCTATGGCTATTGCTATGGCTACTATGGCTATGGATACGGCTGCTATGGCTATGGCTATGGCTATGTCTGCTATGGCTATGGCTATGGCTGCTATGGCTATGGCTATGGCTATGGCTATGGCTGCTATGGCTATGTCTTTGGCTATGCCTGCTATGGCTATGGTTTTGGATACCATGGCCATGGCTGTGGCGGCTATGGCTATGGCTATGGCTGCTATGGCTATGGTTATGTCTATGGCTCCTAAGGCTATGGCTATGTCTACGGCTGCTGTGGCTATGCCTCTGGCTGCTATGGCTATGGCTATGGCTGCTATGGCTGTGGCTATGGCTGCTATGGCTGTGGTTATGTCTGCTATGGCTATGGCTGCTATGGTTATCGCTATGGCTGCTATGGCTGTGGCTATGGCTGCGGCAGCTATGGCTATGGCTGCTGTGGCTATGGCTATGGCTAAGGCTGCTGTGGCTATGGCTATGGCCGCTTTGGCAGTGGCTACAGCTGCTATGGCTATGGCTATGGCATTGGCTGCTATGGCTATGGCTATGATTATGGCTGCTATGCCTGTGGCTATGTGTGTGTCTACTATGGATATAGCTATGGCTGCTATGGCTCTGCCTACGGCTGCTATGGCTATCGCTATGGCTGCTATGGCTATGGTTATGGCTGCTATGGCTATGGCTATGGCTGCTACGGCTGTGGCTATGGCTGCTATGGCTGTGACTATGGCTGCTATGGCTATGGCTATGGCTGCTATGGCTATGGTTCTGTGTATGGCTGCTAAGGCTATGGCTATGACTACGGCTGCTGTGGCTCTGGCTCTGGCTGCTATGGCTATGGCTATGGCTGCTATGGCTATGGCTATGGCTGCTATGGCTATGGCTATGGTTGCTATGGCTGTGGTTATGTCTGCTATGGCTATGGCTATGGCTGCTATGGTTATGGCTATGGCTGCTATGGCTGTGGCTATGGCTGCGGCTGCTATGGCTATGGCTGCTCTGGCTATGGCTATGGCTAAGGCTGCTATGGCTATGGCTATGGCTGCTATGACTATGGCTATGGCTAAGGCTGCTATGGCTATGGCTATGGCTATGTCTGCTAAGGCTATGGCTATGGCTAAGGCTGCTGTGGCTATGGCTATGGCCGCTTTGGCAATAGCTACAGCTGCTATGGCTATGGATATGGCATCGGCTGCAATGGCTATGGCTATGGCTATGGCATTGGTTGCTATGGCTATGGCTATGATTATGGCTGCTATGGCTGTGGCTATGTGTGTGTCTGCTATGGATATAGCTATGGCTGTGGCTATGTGTGTGTCTGCTATGGATATAGCTATGGCTGCTATGGCTATGCCTACGGCTGCTACGGCTATCGCTATGGCTGCTATGGCTATGGTTATGGCTGCTATGGCTGTGGGTATGGCTGCTATGGCTATTGCTATGGCTGCTATGACTATGGCTATGGCTGCTATGGCTATGGCTATGGCTATGGCTCCTATGGCTGTGGCTATGGCTATGGCTGCTATGGCTGCTATGGGTATGGCTATGGCTATGGCTGCTATGGCTATGGCTATGGCTGCTATGGCTATGGCTATGGCTGCTATGGCTGTGGTTATGGCTGCTATGGCTATTGCTATGGCTGCTATGGCTATGGCTATGGCTGCAATGGCTATGGCTATGGCTATGGCTGCTATGGCTGTGGCTATGGCAATGACGGCTATGGCTATTGCTATGGCTGCTATGGGTATGGCTATGGCTATGGCTGCTATGGCTGCTATGGGTATGGCTATGGCTATGGCTGCTATGGCTATGGCTATGGCTGCGGCTGCTATGGCTACGGCTGCTATGGCTATGGCTATGGCTGCTATGGCTATGGCTATGGCTATGTCTGCTATGACTATGGCTACGGCCAAGGCTGCTATGGCTATGGCTATGGCTATGTCTGCTATGGGTATGGCTATGGCTAAGGCTGCTGTGGCTATGGCTATGACCGCTTTGGCAATGGCTACAGCTGCTATGGCTATCGCTATGGATGCTATGGCTATGGTTATGGCTGCATTGGCTATGGCTGTGGCTGCTATGGCTACGGCTATGGCTGCTATGGCTATGGCTATGGCTGCATCGGCTATGGCTATGGCTGCTATGGCTATGGCTATAGCTATGGCTATGGCTATGACTGCTATGTCTATGGCTATGGCTGCTATGGCTATGGCTTTGGCTACTATGGCCATGCCTATGGCAGCTATGGCTATGGCTATGGCTGCTATGGCTGTGGTTATGTCTGCTATGGCTATGGCTATGGCTGCTATGGTTATGGCTATGGCTGCTATGGCTGTGGCTATGGCTATGGCTGCTTTGTCTCTGGCTATGGCCATGATTGCTATGGCTATGGCTATGGCTGCTATGGGTATGGCTATGGCTATGGCTGCTATGGCTATGGCTATGTCTGCTATGGCTATGGCTATGGCTATAGCTGCTATGGCTATGTCTATGGCTATGACTGCTATGGCTATGGCTATGGCTGCTATGGCTATGGCTATGGCTGCTATGGCTGTGGTTATGGCTGCTATGGCTATTGCTATGGCTGCTATGGCTATGGCTATGGCCGCTTTGGCAATGGCTACAGCTGCTATGGCTATGGCTATGGCATTGGCTGCTATGGCTATGGCTATGATCATGGCTGCTATGGCTGTGGCTATGTGTGTGTCTGCTATGGATATAGCTATGGTTGCTATGGCTCTGCCTACGGCTGCTATGGCTATCGCTATGGATGCTATGGCTATGGTTATGGCTGCATTGGCTATGGCTATGGCTGCTATGGCTACGGCTATGGCTGCTATGGCTATGGCTATGGCTGCATCGGCTATGGCTATGGCTGCTATGGCTATGGCTATGGCTATGGCTATGGCTATGGCTATGATTGCTATGGCTATGGCTATGGCTGCTGTGGGTATGGCTATGGCTGCTATGGCCATGGCTATGGCTATGGCTATGGATGCTATGGCTATGTCTATGGCTATGGCTGCTATGGCTATGGCTATGTCTGCTATGGCTGTGGCTATGGCTGCTATGGCTGTGGTTATGTCTGCTATGGCTATGGCTGCTATGGTTATGGCTATCGCTGCTATGGCTGTGGCTATGGCTGCGGCTGCTATGGCTATGGCTGCTGTGGCTATGGCTATGGCTATGGCTGCTATGGCTATGTCTTTGGCTATGGCTGCTATGGCTATGGCTATGATTATGGCTGCTATGGCTGTGGCTATGTGTGTGTCTGCTATGGATATAGCTATGGTTGCTATGGCTCTGCCTACGGCTGCTATGGCTATCGCTATGGATGCTATGGCTATGGTTATGGCTGCATTGGCTATGGCTATGGCTGCTATGGCTACGGCTATGGCTGCTATGGCTATGGCTATGGCTGCATCGGCTATGGCTATGGCTGCTACGGCTATGGCTATGGCTATGGCTATGGCTATGGCTGCTATGGCTATCGCTATGGCTGCTATTGCTGCTACGCCTATGGCTATGGCTGCTATGGCTATGGCTATGGCTGCTATGGCTATGGCTATGGCTGCTATGGCTGTGGTTATGGCTGCTATGGCTATGGCTATGGCTGCTATGGCTGCGGCTATGCCTGATATGACTATGGCTATGGCTGCTATGGCTATGGCTGTGTCTACTATGGCTGCTATGGCTATAGCTATGGCGGCTATGTCTGCTATGGCTATGGCTATGGCTGCTAAGGTTATGGCTATGGCTATGGCTGCTATGGCTATGTCTTTGGCTATGGCTGCTATGGCTATGGTTTTGGATACTATGGCCATGGCTGTGGCGGCTATGGCTATGGCTATGGCTGCTATGGCTATGGTTATGTCTATGGCTCCTAAGGCTATGGCTATGTCAACGGCTGCTGTGGCTCTGGCTCTGGCTGCTATGGCTCTGGCTGCTATCGATATGGCTATGACTGCTATGGCTATGGCTATGGCTGCTATGGCTATGGCTATGGCTGCTATGGCTGTGGTTATGGCTGCTATGGCTATTGCTATGGCTGCTATGGCTATGGCTATGGCTGATATGGCTATGGCTATGGCTGCTATGGCTATAGCTATGGCTATGGCTATGACTGCTATGGCTATGTCTATGGCTGCTATCGGTATGGCTATGCCTATGGCAGCTATGGCTATGGCTATGACTGCTATGGCTGTGGCTATGTCTGCTATGGCTTTGGCTATTGCTGCTATGGCAATGGCTATGGCTGCTATGGCTATGGCTATGGCTATGGCTGTGGCTGCTATGGCTATGGCTATGGCTATGACTGCTATGGCTATGGCTATGGCCGCTATGGATATGGCTATGGCTATGGCTGCTATGCCTACGGCTTTGGCTACTATGGCCATTGGTATGGCTGCTATGGCTATGGCTATGGCTGCTATGGCTATGGCTACGGCTATGGTTATGGCGGCTATGGCTATGTCTATGGCTATGGCTGCAATGGCTATGGCTTTGGCTACTATGGCCATGGCTATGGCTTTGGCTACTATGGCCATGGCTGTGGCTGCTGTGGCTATGGCTATGGCTGCTATGGCTATGATTATGTCTATGGCTGCTAAGGCTATGGCGATGGCTATGGCTGCTATGGCTATGGCTATGGCTGCATCGGCTATGGCTATGGCTGCTATGGCTATGGCTATGGCTATGGCTATGGCTATGACTGCTATGGCTATGGCTATGGCTGCTATGGGTATGGCTATGGCTGCTATGGCCATGGCTATGGCTAAGGCTATGGATGCTATGGCTATGTCTATGGCTATGGCTGCTATGGCTATGGCTTTGGCTACTATGGCCGTGCCTATGGCAGCTATGGCTATGGCTATGGCTGCTATGGCTGTGGTTATGTCTGCTATGGCTATGGCTATGGCTGCTATGGTTATGGCTATGGCTGCTATGGCTGTGGCTATGTCTGCTATGGCTATGGCTATGGCTGCTATGGCTATGGCTATGGCTGCCATGGCTATGGCTACGGCTATGGTTTTGGCGGCTATGGCTATGTCTATGGCTATGGCTGCTAAGGCTATGGCTATGCCTACGACTGCTGTGGCTCTGGCTCCGGCTGCTATGAGTATGCCTATGGCTGCTATGGCTATCGCTATGGCTGCTATGGCTGCTACGCCTATGGCTATGGCTGCTATGGCTATGGCTATGGCTGCTATGGCTATGGATATGGCTGCTATGGCTGTGGTTATGGCTGCTATGGCTATGGCTATGGCTGCTATGGCTGCGGCTATGTCTGATATGACTATGGCTATGGCTGCTATGGCTATGGCTGTGTCTACTATGGCTGCTATGGCTATAGCTATGGCGGCTATGGCTGCTATGGCTATGGCTATGGCTACTATGGCTATGGATACGGCTGCTATGGCTATGGCTATGGCTATGTCTGCTATGGCTATGGCTATGGCTGCTAAGGTTATGGCTATGGCGACTATGGGTGCTATGGCTATTGCTATGGCTACTATGGCTATGGATACGGCTGCTATGGCTATGGCTATGGCTATGTCTGCTATGGCTATGGCTATGGCTGCTATGGCTATGGCTATGGCTATGGCTATGGCTGCTATGGCTATGTCTTTGGCTATGCCTGCTATGGCTATGGTTTTGGATACCATGGCCATGGCTGTGGCGGCTATGGCTATGGCTATGGCTGCTATGGCTATGGTTATGTCTATGGCTCCTAAGGCTATGGCTATGTCTACGGCTGCTGTGGCTATGCCTCTGGCTGCTATGGCTATGGCTATGGCTGCTATGGCTGTGGCTATGGCTGCTATGGCTGTGGTTATGTCTGCTATGGCTATGGCTGCTATGGTTATCGCTATGGCTGCTATGGCTGTGGCTATGGCTGCGGCAGCTATGGCTATGGCTGCTGTGGCTATGGCTATGGCTAAGGCTGCTGTGGCTATGGCTATGGCCGCTTTGGCAGTGGCTACAGCTGCTATGGCTATGGCTATGGCATTGGCTGCTATGGCTATGGCTATGATTATGGCTGCTATGCCTGTGGCTATGTGTGTGTCTACTATGGATATAGCTATGGCTGCTATGGCTCTGCCTACGGCTGCTATGGCTATCGCTATGGCTGCTATGGCTATGGTTATGGCTGCTATGGCTATGGCTATGGCTGCTACGGCTGTGGCTATGGCTGCTATGGCTGTGACTATGGCTGCTATGGCTATGGCTATGGCTGCTATGGCTATGGTTCTGTGTATGGCTGCTAAGGCTATGGCTATGACTACGGCTGCTGTGGCTCTGGCTCTGGCTGCTATGGCTATGGCTATGGCTGCTATGGCTATGGCTATGGCTGCTATGGCTATGGCTATGGTTGCTATGGCTGTGGTTATGTCTGCTATGGCTATGGCTATGGCTGCTATGGTTATGGCTATGGCTGCTATGGCTGTGGCTATGGCTGCGGCTGCTATGGCTATGGCTGCTCTGGCTATGGCTATGGCTAAGGCTGCTATGGCTATGGCTATGGCTGCTATGACTATGGCTATGGCTAAGGCTGCTATGGCTATGGCTATGGCTATGTCTGCTAAGGCTATGGCTATGGCTAAGGCTGCTGTGGCTATGGCTATGGCCGCTTTGGCAATAGCTACAGCTGCTATGGCTATGGATATGGCATCGGCTGCAATGGCTATGGCTATGGCTATGGCATTGGTTGCTATGGCTATGGCTATGATTATGGCTGCTATGGCTGTGGCTATGTGTGTGTCTGCTATGGATATAGCTATGGCTGTGGCTATGTGTGTGTCTGCTATGGATATAGCTATGGCTGCTATGGCTATGCCTACGGCTGCTACGGCTATCGCTATGGCTGCTATGGCTATGGTTATGGCTGCTATGGCTGTGGGTATGGCTGCTATGGCTATTGCTATGGCTGCTATGACTATGGCTATGGCTGCTATGGCTATGGCTATGGCTATGGCTCCTATGGCTGTGGCTATGGCTATGGCTGCTATGGCTGCTATGGGTATGGCTATGGCTATGGCTGCTATGGCTATGGCTATGGCTGCTATGGCTATGGCTATGGCTGCTATGGCTGTGGTTATGGCTGCTATGGCTATTGCTATGGCTGCTATGGCTATGGCTATGGCTGCAATGGCTATGGCTATGGCTATGGCTGCTATGGCTGTGGCTATGGCAATGACGGCTATGGCTATTGCTATGGCTGCTATGGGTATGGCTATGGCTATGGCTGCTATGGCTGCTATGGGTATGGCTATGGCTATGGCTGCTATGGCTATGGCTATGGCTGCTATGGCTATGGCTATGGCTGCTATGGCTGTGGTTATGGCTGCTATGGCTATTGCTATGGCTGCTATGGCTATGGCTATGGCTGCTATGGCTATGGCTATGGCTATGGCTGCTATGGCTGTGGCTATGGCAATGACGGCTATGGCTATGGCTATGACTGCTATGGCTATGTCTATGGCTGCTATGGGTATGGCTATGCCTATGGCAGCTATGGCTATGGCTATGGCTGCTATGGCTGTGGCTATGTCTGCTATGGCTATGGCTATGGCTGCTATGGCTATGGCTATGGCTGCTATGGCTATGGCTATGGCCATGGCTGCTATGGCTATGGCTATGGCTATGACTGCTATGGCTATGGCTATGGCCGCTATGGATATGGCTATGGCTATGGCTGCTATGGCTACGGCTTTGGCTACTATGGCCATTGGTATGGGTGCTATGGCTATTGCTATGGCTACTATGGCTATGGATACGGCTGCTATGGCTATGGCTATGGCTATGTCTGCTATGGCTATGGCTATGGCTGCTATGGCTATGGCTATGGCTATGACTATGGCTGCTATGGCTATGTCTTTGGCTATGGCTGCTATGGCTATGGTTTTGGATACTATGGCCATGGCTGTGGCGGCTATGGCTATGGCTATGTCTGCTATGGCTATGGTTATGTCTATGGCTCCTAAGGCTATGGCTATATCTACGGCTGCTGTGGCTCTGCCTCTGGCTGCTATGGCTATGGCTATGGCTGCTATGGCTGTGGCTATGGCTCCTATGGCTGTGGTTATGTCTGCTATGGCTATGGCTGCTATGGTTATGGCTATGGCTGCTATGGCTGTGGCTATGGCTGCGGCTGCTATGGCTATGGCTGCTGTGGCTATGGCTATGGCTAAGGCTGCTGTGGCTATGGCTATGGCCGCTTTGGCAGTGGCTACAGCTGCTATGGCTATGGCTATGGCATTGGCTGCTATAGCTATGGCTATGATTATGGCTGCTATGCCTGTGGCTATGTGTGTGTCTACTATGGATATAGCTATGGCTGCTATGGCTCTGCCTACGGCTGCTATGGCTATCGCTATGGCTGCTATGGCTATGGTTATGGCTGCTATGGCTATGGCTATGGCTGCTACGGCTGTGGCTATGGCTGCTATGGCTGTGACTATGGCTGCTATGGCTATGGCTATGGCTGCTATGGCTATGGTTCTGTGTATGGCTGCTAAGGCTATGGCTATGACTACGGCTGCTGTGGCTCTGGCTCTGGCTGCTATGGCTATGGCTATGGCTGCTATGGCTATGGCTATGGCTGCTATGGCTATGGCTATGGTTGCTATGGCTGTGGTTATGTCTGCTATGGCTATGGCTATGGCTGCTATGGTTATGGCTATGGCTGCTATGGCTGTGGCTATGGCTGCGGCTGCTATGGCTATGGCTGCTCTGGCAATGGCTATGGCTAAGGCTGCTGTGGCTATGGCTATGGCCGCTTTGGCAATGGCTACAGCTGCTATGGCTATGGCTATGGCATTGGCTGCTATGGCTATGGCTATGATTATGGCTGCTATGGCTGTGGCTATGTGTGTGTCTACTATGGATATAGCTATGGCTGCTATGGCTCTGCCCACGGCTGCTATGGCTATCGCTATGGCTGCTATGGCTATGGATATGGCTGATATGGCTGTGGCTATGGCTATGGCTGCTATGACTATGGCTATGGCTGCTATGGCTATCGCTATGGCTGCTGTGACTATGGCTATGGCTACGGCTATGGCTGCTATGTCCGCCATGGCTGTGGCTATGGCTGCTATGGCTATCGCTATGGCTGCTATGACTATGGCTATGGCTGCTATGGCTATGGCTATTGCTGCTATGGCTACGGCTATGGCTGCTATGGCTATGGCTATGGCTTCTATGGCTATGGTTATGACTATGGCAGCTATGGCTATGGCTATGACTGCTATGGCTATGGCTATGGCTACGGCTATGGCTGCTATGGCTATGTCTATGGCTATGGCTACTATGGCTATTGCTTTGGCTACTATGTCCATGGATATGGCTGCTATGGCTATGGCTATGGCTGCTATGGCTATGGTTATGTCTACGGCTGCTAAGGCTATGGCTATGTCTACGGCTGCTGTGGCTCTGCCTCTGGCTGCTGTGGCTATGTCTATGGCTGCTATGGCTATGGCTATGGCTGCTGTGGCTGTGGTTATGGCTGCTATGGCTATGGCTATGGCTGCTATGGATATGGCTATGGCTGCTATGGCTATGGCTATGGCTATGGCTGCTATGGGTATGGCTATGGCTATGGCTGCTATGGCTATGTCTATGGCTGCTATGGCTATGGCTATGGCTATGGCTGCTATGACTGTGGCTATGGCTGCTATGACTATGGCTGCTATGGCTATGGCTATGGCTGCTATGGCTATGGCTGTGGCTATGGCTGCTATGACTATGGCTATGGCTACGGCTGCTATGGCTATGGCTATGGCTATGGCTGCTATGGCTATGGCTACGGCTATGGTTTTGGCGGCTATGGCTATGTCTATGGCTATGGCTGCAATGGCTATGGCTTTGGCTACTATGGCCATGGCTATGGCTTTGGCTACTATGGCCATGGCTGTGGCTGCTGTGGCTATGGCTATGGCTGCTATGGCTATGATTATGTCTATGGCTGCTAAGGCTATGGCTATGTCTACGGCTGCTGTGGCTCTGGCTCTGGCTGCTATGGCTCTGGCTGCTATGGCTATGGCTATGGCCGCTGTGGCTGTGGTTATGGCTGCTATGGCTATGGCAATGGCTGCTATGGCTATGGCTATTGCTGCTATGGCTACGGCTATGGCTGCTATGGCTATGGCTATGTCTTCTATGGCTATGGTTATGACTATGGCAGCTATGGCTATGGCTATGACTGCTATGGCTATGGCTATGGCTACGGCTATGGCTGCTATGGCTATGTCTATGGCTATGGCTGCTATGGCTATGGCTTTGGCTACTATGTCCATGGATATGGCTGCTATGGCTATGGCTATGGCTGCTATGGCTATGGTTATGTCTACGGCTGCTAAGGCTATGGCTATGTCTACGGCTGCTGTGGCTCTGCCTCTGGCTGCTGTGGCTATGTCTATGGCTGCTATGGCTATGGCTATGGCTGCTGTGGCTGTGGTTATGGCTGCTATGGCTATGGCTATGGCTGCTATGGACATGGCTATGGCTGCTATGGCTATGGCTATCGCTATGGCTGCTATGGGTATGGCTATGGCTATGGCTGCTATGGCTATGTCTATGGCTGCTATGGCTATGGCTATGGCTATGGCTGCTATGACTGTGGCTATGGCTGCTATGGCTATGGCTGCTATGGCTATGGCTATGGCTGCTATGGCTATGGCTACGGCTATGGTTTTGGCGGCTATGGTTATGTCTATGGCTATGGCTGCAATGGCTATGGCTTTGGCTACTATGGCCATGGCTATGGCTTTGGCTACTATGGCCATGGCTGTGGCTGCTGTGGCTATGGCTATGGCTGCTATGGCTATGATTATGTCTATGGCTGCTAAGGCTATGGCTATGTCTACGGCTGCTGTGGCTCTGGCTCTGGCTGCTATGGCTCTGGCTGCTATGGCTATGGCTATGGCCGCTATGGCTGCGGTTATGGCTGCTATGACTATGGCTATGGCTGCTATGGCTACGGCTATGGCTGCTATGGCTATGGCTATGGCTGCAATGGCTGAGGTTATGACTATGGCAGCTATGGCTATGGCTACGGCTGCTATGGCTATGGATGCTATGGCTATGTCTACGGCTGCTGTGGCTCTGGCTCTGGCTGCTATGGATATGTCTATGGCTGCTATGGCTATGGCTGCTATAGCTATGGTTATGGCTATGGCTGCTAAGGCTATGGCTATGTCTACGGCTGCTGTGGCTCTGGCTCTGGCTGCTATAGCTATGGCTATGGCTGCTATGGCTATGGCTATGGCTGCTATGGCTATGGCTATGTCTACTATGGCTATTATGGCTATGGCTATGGCTGCTATGGCTACGGCTGTGGCTGCTATGGCTATGGCTATGGCTATAGCTGCTATGGCTATGGCTATGACTATGGCTATTGCTGCTAAGGCTATGGCGATGGCTATGGCTGCTATGGCTATGGCTATGGCTGCTATGGCTGTGGTTATGTCTGCTATGGCTATGGCCATGACTGCTATGGCTATGGCTATGGCTGCTATGGGTATGGCTATGGCTATGGCTGCTATGGCTATGGCTATGGCTGCAATGGCTATGGCTATGGCTGCTATGGCTATGGCTATGGCGGCTATGGCTGCTATGGCTATGGCTATGGCTACTATGGCTATGGATACGGCTGCTATGGCTATGGCTATGGCTATGTCTGCTATGGCTATGGCTATGGCTGCTATGGCTATGGCTATGGCGACTATGGCTGCTATGGCTATGGCTATGGCTACTATGGCTATGGATACGCCTGCTATGGCTATGGCTATAGCTATGGCTGCTATGGCTATGGTTATGTCTATGGCTGCTAAGGATATGGCTATGTCTACGACTGCTGCGGCTCTGGCTCTCGCTGCTGTGGATATGCCTATGGCTGCTATGGCTATGGCTATGGCTGCTATGGCTGTGGTTATGGCTGCAATGGCTATGGCAATGGCTGCTATGGCTATGGCTATGGCTGCGGCTGCTATGGCTACGGCTGCTATGGCTATGGCTATGGCTGCTATGGCTATGGCTATGGCTATGTCTGCTATGACTATGGCTACGGCCAAGGCTGCTATGGCTATGGCTATGGCTATGTCTGCTATGGCTATGGCTATGGCTAAGGCTGCTGTGGCTATGGCTATGGCCGCTTTGGCAATGGCTACAGCTGCTATGGCTATGGCTATGGCATTGGCTGCTATGGCTGTGGCTATGATTATGGCTGCTATGGCTGTGGCTATGTGTGTGTCTGCTATGGATATAGCTATGGTTGCTATGGCTCTGCCTACGGCTGCTATGGCTATCGCTATGGATGCTATGGCTATGGTTATGGCTGCATTGGCTATGGCTATGGCTGCTATGGCTACGGCTATGGCTGCTATGGCTATGGCTATGGCTGCAGTGGCTATGGCTATGGCTGCTATGGCTATGGCTTTGGCTACTATGTCCATGGATATGGCTGCTATGGCTATGGCTATGGCTGCTATGGCTATGGTTATGTCTACGGCTGCTAAGGCTATGGCTATGTCTACGGCTGCTGTGGCTCTGCCTCTGGCTGCTGTGGCTATGTCTATGGCTGCTATGGCTATGGCTATGGCTGCTGTGGCTGTGGTTATGGCTGCTATGGCTATGGCTATGGCTGCTATGGATATGGCTATGGCTGCTATGGCTATGGCTATCGCTATGGCTGCTATGGGTATGGCTATGGCTATGGCTGCTATGGCTATGTCTATGGCTGCTATGGCTATGGCTATGGCTATGGCTGCTATGACTGTGGCTATGGCTGCTATGGCAATGGCTGCTATGGCTATGGCTATGGCTGCTATGGCTATGGCTACGGCTATGGTTTTGGCGGCTATGGTTATGTCTATGGCTATGGCTGCAATGGCTATGGCTTTGGCTACTATGGCCATGGCTATGGCTTTGGCTACTATGGCCATGGCTGTGGCTGCTGTGGCTATGGCTATGGCTGCTATGGCTATGATTATGTCTATGGCTGCTAAGGCTATGGCTATGTCTACGGCTGCTGTGGCTCTGGCTCTGGCTGCTATGGCTCTGGCTGCTATGGCTATGGCTATGGCCGCTATGGCTGCGGTTATGGCTGCTATGACTATGGCTATGGCTGCTATGGCTACGGCTATGGCTGCTATGGCTATGGCTATGGCTGCAATGGCTGAGGTTATGACTATGGCAGCTATGGCTATGGCTACGGCTGCTATGGCTATGGATGCTATGGCTATGTCTACGGCTGCTGTGGCTCTGGCTCTGGCTGCTATGGATATGTCTATGGCTGCTATGGCTATGGCTGCTATAGCTATGGTTATGGCTATGGCTGCTAAGGCTATGGCTATGTCTACGGCTGCTGTGGCTCTGGCTCTGGCTGCTATAGCTATGGCTATGGCTGCTATGGCTATGGCTATGGCTGCTATGGCTATGGCTATGTCTACTATGGCTGCTATGGCTATGGCTATGGCTGCTATGGCTACGGCTGTGGCTGCTATGGCTATGGCTATGGCTATAGCTGCTATGGCTATGGCTATGACTATGGCTATTGCTGCTAAGGCTATGGCGATGGCTATGGCTGCTATGGCTATGGCTATGGCTGCTATGGCTGTGGTTATGTCTGCTATGGCTATGGCCATGACTGCTATGGCTATGGCTATGGCTGCTATGGGTATGGCTATGGCTATGGCTGCTATGGCTATGGCTATGGCTGCAATGGCTATGGCTATGGCTGCTATGGCTATGGCTATGGCGGCTATGGCTGCTATGGCTATGGCTATGGCTACTATGGCTATGGATACGGCTGCTATGGCTATGGCTATGGCTATGTCTGCTATGGCTATGGCTATGGCTGCTATGGCTATGGCTATGGCGACTATGGCTGCTATGGCTATGGCTATGGTTACTATGGCTATGGATACGCCTGCTATGGCTATGGCTATAGCTATGGCTGCTATGGCTATGGTTATGTCTATGGCTGCTAAGGATATGGCTATGTCTACGACTGCTGCGGCTCTGGCTCTCGCTGCTATGGATATGCCTATGGCTGCTATGGCTATGGCTATGGCTGCTATGGCTGTGGTTATGGCTGCAATGGCTATGGCAATGGCTGCTATGGCTATGGCTATGGCTGCGGCTGCTATGGCTACGGCTGCTATGGCTATGGCTATGGCTGCTATGGCTATGGCTATGGCTATGTCTGCTATGACTATGGCTACGGCCAAGGCTGCTATGGCTATGGCTATGGCTATGTCTGCTATGGCTATGGCTATGGCTAAGGCTGCTGTGGCTATGGCTATGGCCGCTTTGGCAATGGCTACAGCTGCTATGGCTATGGCTATGGCATTGGCTGCTATGGCTGTGGCTATGATTATGGCTGCTATGGCTGTGGCTATGTGTGTGTCTGCTATGGATATAGCTATGGTTGCTATGGCTCTGCCTACGGCTGCTATGGCTATCGCTATGGATGCTATGGCTATGGTTATGGCTGCATTGGCTATGGCTATGGCTGCTATGGCTACGGCTATGGCTGCTATGGCTATGGCTATGGCTGTAATGGCTATGGCTATGGCTGCTATGGCTATGGCTTTGGCTACTATGTCCATGGATATGGCTGCTATGGCTATGGCTATGGCTGCTATGGCTATGGTTATGTCTACGGCTGCTAAGGCTATGGCTATGTCTACGGCTGCTGTGGCTCTGCCTCTGGCTGCTGTGGCTATGTCTATGGCTGCTATGGCTATGGCTATGGCTGCTGTGGCTGTGGTTATGGCTGCTATGGCTATGGCTATGGCTGCTATGGATATGGCTATGGCTGCTATGGCTATGGCTATCGCTATGGCTGCAATGGGTATGGCTATGGCTATGGCTGCTATGGCTATGTCTATGGCTGCTATGGCTATGGCTATGGCTATGGCTGCTATGACTGTGGCTATGGCTGCTATGGCAATGGCTGCTATGGCTATGGCTATGGCTGCTATGGCTATGGCTACGGCTATGGTTTTGGCGGCTATGGTTATGTCTATGGCTATGGCTGCAATGGCTATGGCTTTGGCTGCTATGGCCATGGCTATGGCTTTGGCTACTATGGCCATGGCTGTGGCTGCTGTGGCTATGGCTATGGCTGCTATGGCTATGATTATGTCTATGGCTGCTAAGGCTATGGCTATGTCTACGGCTGCTGTGGCTCTGGCTCTGGCTGCTATGGCTCTGGCTGCTATGGCTATGGCTATGGCCGCTATGGCTGCGGTTATGGCTGCTATGACTATGGCTATGGCTGCTATGGCTACGGCTATGGCTGCTATGGCTATGGCTATGGCTGCAATGGCTGAGGTTATGACTATGGCAGCTATGGCTATGGCTACGGCTGCTATGGCTATGGATGCTATGGCTATGTCTACGGCTGCTGTGGCTCTGGCTCTGGCTGCTATGGATATGTCTATGGCTGCTATGGCTATGGCTGCTATAGCTATGGTTATGGCTATGGCTGCTAAGGCTATGGCTATGTCTACGGCTGCTGTGGCTCTGGCTCTGGCTGCTATAGCTATGGCTATGGCTGCTATGGCTATGGCTATGGCTGCTATGGCTATGGCTATGTCTACTATGGCTGCTATGGCTATGGCTATGGCTGCTATGGCTACGGCTGTGGCTGCTATGGCTATGGCTATGGCTATAGCTGCTATGGCTATGGCTATGACTATGGCTATTGCTGCTAAGGCTATGGCGATGGCTATGGCTGCTATGGCTATGGCTATGGCTGCTATGGCTGTGGTTATGTCTGCTATGGCTATGGCCATGACTGCTATGGCTATGGCTATGGCTGCTATGGGTATGGCTATGGCTATGGCTGCTATGGCTATGGCTATGGCTGCAATGGCTATGGCTATGGCTGCTATGGCTATGGCTATGGCGGCTATGGCTGCTATGGCTATGGCTATGGCTACTATGGCTATGGATACGGCTGCTATGGCTATGGCTATGGCTATGTCTGCTATGGCTATGGCTATGGCTGCTATGGCTATGGCTATGGCGACTATGGCTGCTATGGCTATGGCTATGGCTACTATGGCTATGGATACGCCTGCTATGGCTATGGCTATAGCTATGGCTGCTATGGCTATGGTTATGTCTATGGCTGCTAAGGATATGGCTATGTCTACGACTGCTGCGGCTCTGGCTCTCGCTGCTATGGATATGCCTATGGCTGCTATGGCTATGGCTATGGCTGCTATGGCTGTGGTTATGGCTGCAATGGCTATGGCAATGGCTGCTATGGCTATGGCTATGGCTGCGGCTGCTATGGCTACGGCTGCTATGGCTATGGCTATGGCTGCTATGGCTATGGCTATGGCTATGGCTGCTATGAATATGGCTACGGCCAAGGCTGCTATGGCTATGGCTATGGCTATGTCTGCTATGGCTATGGCTATGGCTAAGGCTGCTGTGGCTATGGCTATGGCCGCTTTGGCAATGGCTACAGCTGCTATGGCTATGGCTATGGCATTGGCTGCTATGGCTGTGGCTATGATTATGGCTGCTATGGCTGTGGCTATGTGTGTGTCTGCTATGGATATAGCTATGGTTGCTATGGCTCTGCCTACGGCTGCTATGGCTATCGCTATGGATGCTATGGCTATGGTTATGGCTGCATTGGCTATGGCTATGGCTGCTATGGCTACGGCTATGGCTGCTATGGCTATGGCTATGGCTGCAATGGCTATGGCTATGGCTGCTATGGCTATGGCTTTGGCTACTATGTCCATGGATATGGCTGCTATGGCTATGGCTATGGCTGCTATGGCTATGGTTATGTCTACGGCTGCTAAGGCTATGGCTATGTCTACGGCTGCTGTGGCTCTGCCTCTGGCTGCTGTGGCTATGTCTATGGCTGCTATGGCTATGGCTACGGCTATGGTTTTGGCGGCTATGGCTATGTCTATGGCTATGGCTGCAATGGCTATGGCTTTGGCTACTATGGCCATGGCTATGGCTTTGGCTACTATGGCCATGGCTGTGGCTGCTGTGGCTATGGCTATGGCTGCTATGGCTATGATTATGTCTATGGCTACTAAGGCTATGGCTATGTCTACGGCTGCTGTGGCTCTGGCTCTGGCAGCTATGGCTCTGGCTGCTATGGCAATGGCTATGGCCGCTATGGCTGTGGTTATGGCTGCTATGGCTATGGCAATGGCTGCTATGGCAATGGCTATTGCTGCTATGGCTACGGCTATGGCTGCTATGGCTATGGCTAGTGC
The DNA here is from genome assembly GCF_051401765.1 of Calliopsis andreniformis. Classification (NCBI taxonomy): domain Eukaryota; kingdom Metazoa; phylum Arthropoda; class Insecta; order Hymenoptera; family Andrenidae; genus Calliopsis; species Calliopsis andreniformis. The sequence continues at coordinate 17,539 of NW_027480891.1, read as the reverse complement.
TTCTATGGCTATGGTTATGACTATGGCAGCTATGGCTATGGCTATGTCTGCTATGGCTATGGCTATGGCTGCGGCTATGGCTGCTATGGCTATGTCTATGGCTATGGCTGCTATGGCTATGGCTTTGGCTACTATGTCCATGGATATGGCTGTTATGGCTATGGCTATGGCTGCTATGGCTATGGTTATGTCTACGGCTGCTAAGGCTATGGCTATGTCTACGGCTGCTGTGGCTCGCCTCTGGCTGTTGTGGCTATGTCTATGGCTGCTATGGCTATGGCTATGGCTGCTGTGGCTGTGGTTATGGCTGCTATGGCTATGGCTATGGCTGCTATGGATATTTCTATGGCTGCTATGGCTATGGCTATGGCTATGGCTGCTATGGGTATGGCTATGGCTATGGCTGCTATGGCTATGTCTATGGCTGCTATGGCTATGGCTATGGCTATGGCTGCTATGACTGTGGCTATGGCTGCTATGGCTATGGCTGCTATGGCTATGGCTATGGCTGCTATGGCTATGGCTACGGCTATGGTTTTGGCGGCTATGGTTATGTCTATGGCTATGGCTGCAATGGCTATGGCTTTGGCTACTATGGCCATGGCTATGGCTTTGGCTACTATGGCCATGGCTGTGGCTGCTGTGGCTATGGCTATGGCTGCTATGGCTATGATTATGTCTATGGCTGCTAAGGCTATGGCTATGTCTACGGCTGCTGTGGCTCTGGCTCTGGCTGCTATGGCTCTGGCTGCTATGGCTATGGCTATGGCCGCTATGGCTCTGGTTATGGCTGCTATGGCTATGGCAATGACTGCTATGGCTATGGCTATGGCTGCGGCTGTTATGGCTATGGCTGCTATGGCTTTGGCTATGGCTGCTATGGCTATGGCTGTGGCTATGGCTGCTATGACTATGGCTATGGCTACGGCTGCTATGGCTATGGCTATGGCTATGGCTGCTATGGCTATGGCTACGGCTATGGTTTTGGCGGCTATGGCTATGTCTATGGCTATGGCTGCAATGGCTATGGCTTTGGCTACTATGGCCATGGCTATGGCTTTGGCTACTATGGCCATGGCTGTGGCTGCTGTGGCTATGGCTATGGCTGCTATGGCTTTGATTATGTCTATGGCTGCTAAGGCTATGGCTATGTCTACGGCTGCTGTGGCTCTGGCTCTGGCTGCTATGGCTCTGGCTGCTATGGCTATGGCTATGGCCGCTGTGGCTGTGGTTATGGCTGCTATGGCTATGGCAATGGCTGCTATGGCTATTGCTATGGCTGCGGCTGCTGTGGCTACGGCTGCTATGGCTATGGCTATGGCCGCTATGGCTCTGGTTATGGCTGCTATGGCTATGGCAATGACTGCTATGGCTATGGCTATGGCTGCGGCTGTTATGGCTATGGCTGCTATGGCTTTGGCTATGGCTGCTATGGCTATGGCTGTGGCTATGGCTGCTATGACTATGGCTATGGCTACGGCTGCTATGGCTATGGCTATGGCTATGGCTGCTATGGCTATGGCTACGGCTATGGTTTTGGCGGCTATGGCTATGTCTATGGCTATGGCTGCAATGGCTATGGCTTTGGCTACTATGGCCATGGCTATGGCTTTGGCTACTATGGCCATGGCTGTGGCTGCTGTGGCTATGGCTATGGCTGCTATGGCTTTGATTATGTCTATGGCTGCTAAGGCTATGGCTATGTCTACGGCTGCTGTGGCTCTGGCTCTGGCTGCTATGGCTCTGGCTGCTATGGCTATGGCTATGGCCGCTGTGGCTGTGGTTATGGCTGCTATGGCTATGGCAATGGCTGCTATGGCTATGGCTATTGCTGCTATGGCTACGGCTATGGCTGCTATGGCTATGGCTATGTCTTCTATGGCTATGGTTATGACTATGGCAGCTATGGCTATGGCTATGACTGCTATGGCTATGGCTATGGCTACGGCTATGGCTGCTATGGCTATGTCTATGGCTATGGCTGCTATGGCTATGGCTTTGGCTACTATGTCCATGGATATGGCTGCTATGGCTATGGCTATGGCTGCTATGGCTATGGTTATGTCTACGGCTGCTAAGGCTATGGCTATGTCTACGGCTGCTGTGGCTCTGCCTCTGGCTGCTGTGGCTATGTCTATGGCTGCTATGGCTATGGCTATGGCTGCTGTGGCTGTGGTTATGGCTGCTATGGCTATGGCTATGGCTGCTATGGATATGGCTATGGCTGCTATGGCTATGGCTATCGCTATGGCTGCTATGGGTATGGCTATGGCTATGGCTGCTATGGCTATGTCTATGGCTGCTATGGCTATGGCTATGGCTATGGCTGCTATGACTGTGGCTATGGCTGCTATGGCTATGGCTGCTATGGCTATGGCTACGGCTATGGTTTTGGCGGCTATGGTTATGTCTATGGCTATGGCTGCAATGGCTATGGCTTTGGCTACTATGGCCATGGCTATGGCTTTGGCTACTATGGCCATGGCTGTGGCTGCTGTGGCTATGGCTATGGCTGCTATGGCTATGATTATGTCTATGGCTGCTAAGGCTATGGCTATGTCTACGGCTGCTGTGGCTCTGGCTCTGGCTGCTATGGCTCTGGCTGCTATGGCTATGGCTATGGCCGCTATGGCTGCGGTTATGGCTGCTATGACTATGGCTATGGCTGCTATGGCTACGGCTATGGCTGCTATGGCTATGGCTATGGCTGCAATGGCTGAGGTTATGACTATGGCAGCTATGGCTATGGCTACGGCTGCTATGGCTATGGATGCTATGGCTATGTCTACGGCTGCTGTGGCTCTGGCTCTGGCTGCTATGGATATGTCTATGGCTGCTATGGCTATGGCTGCTATAGCTATGGTTATGGCTATGGCTGCTAAGGCTATGGCTATGTCTACGGCTGCTGTGGCTCTGGCTCTGGCTGCTATAGCTATGGCTATGGCTGCTATGGCTATGGCTATGGCTGCTATGGCTATGGCTATGTCTACTATGGCTGCTATGGCTATGGCTATGGCTGCTATGGCTACGGCTGTGGCTGCTATGGCTATGGCTATGGCTATAGCTGCTATGGCTATGGCTATGACTATGGCTATTGCTGCTAAGGCTATGGCGATGGCTATGGCTGCTATGGCTATGGCTATGGCTGCTATGGCTGTGGTTATGTCTGCTATGGCTATGGCCATGACTGCTATGGCTATGGCTATGGCTGCTATGGGTATGGCTATGGCTATGGCTGCTATGGCTATGGCTATGGCTGCAATGGCTATGGCTATGGCTGCTATGGCTATGGCTATGGCGGCTATGGCTGCTATGGCTATGGCTATGGCTACTATGGCTATGGATACGGCTGCTATGGCTATGGCTATGGCTATGTCTGCTATGGCTATGGCTATGGCTGCTATGGCTATGGCTATGGCGACTATGGCTGCTATGGCTATGGCTATGGCTACTATGGCTATGGATACGCCTGCTATGGCTATGGCTATAGCTATGGCTGCTATGGCTATGGTTATGTCTATGGCTGCTAAGGATATGGCTATGTCTACGACTGCTGCGGCTCTGGCTCTCGCTGCTATGGATATGCCTATGGCTGCTATGGCTATGGCTATGGCTGCTATGGCTGTGGTTATGGCTGCAATGGCTATGGCAATGGCTGCTATGGCTATGGCTATGGCTGCGGCTGCTATGGCTACGGCTGCTATGGCTATGGCTATGGCTGCTATGGCTATGGCTATGGCTATGTCTGCTATGACTATGGCTACGGCCAAGGCTGCTATGGCTATGGCTATGGCTATGTCTGCTATGGCTATGGCTATGGCTAAGGCTGCTGTGGCTATGGCTATGGCCGCTTTGGCAATGGCTACAGCTGCTATGGCTATGGCTATGGCATTGGCTGCTATGGCTGTGGCTATGATTATGGCTGCTATGGCTGTGGCTATGTGTGTGTCTGCTATGGATATAGCTATGGTTGCTATGGCTCTGCCTACGGCTGCTATGGCTATCGCTATGGATGCTATGGCTATGGTTATGGCTGCATTGGCTATGGCTATGGCTGCTATGGCTACGGCTATGGCTGCTATGGCTATGGCTATGGCTGCAACGGCTATGGCTATGGCTGCTATGGCTATGGCTTTGGCTACTATGTCCATGGATATGGCTGCTATGGCTATGGCTATGGCTGCTATGGCTATGGTTATGTCTACGGCTGCTAAGGCTATGGCTATGTCTACGGCTGCTGTGGCTCTGCCTCTGGCTGCTGTGGCTATGTCTATGGCTGCTATGGCTATGGCTATGGCTGCTGTGGCTGTGGTTATGGCTGCTATGGCTATGGCTATGGCTGCTATGGATATGGCTATGGCTGCTATGGCTATGGCTATCGCTATGGCTGCTATGGGTATGGCTATGGCTATGGCTGCTATGGCTATGTCTATGGCTGCTATGGCTATGGCTATGGCTATGGCTGCTATGACTGTGGCTATGGCTGCTATGGCAATGGCTGCTATGGCTATGGCTATGGCTGCTATGGCTATGGCTACGGCTATGGTTTTGGCGGCTATGGTTATGTCTATGGCTATGGCTGCAATGGCTATGGCTTTGGCTACTATGGCCATGGCTATGGCTTTGGCTACTATGGCCATGGCTGTGGCTGCTGTGGCTATGGCTATGGCTGCTATGGCTATGATTATGTCTATGGCTGCTAAGGCTATGGCTATGTCTACGGCTGCTGTGGCTCTGGCTCTGGCTGCTATGGCTCTGGCTGCTATGGCTATGGCTATGGCCGCTATGGCTGCGGTTATGGCTGCTATGACTATGGCTATGGCTGCTATGGCTACGGCTATGGCTGCTATGGCTATGGCTATGGCTGCAATGGCTGAGGTTATGACTATGGCAGCTATGGCTATGGCTACGGCTGCTATGGCTATGGATGCTATGGCTATGTCTACGGCTGCTGTGGCTCTGGCTCTGGCTGCTATGGATATGTCTATGGCTGCTATGGCTATGGCTGCTATAGCTATGGTTATGGCTATGGCTGCTAAGGCTATGGCTATGTCTACGGCTGCTGTGGCTCTGGCTCTGGCTGCTATAGCTATGGCTATGGCTGCTATGGCTATGGCTATGGCTGCTATGGCTATGGCTATGTCTACTATGGCTGCTATGGCTATGGCTATGGCTGCTATGGCTACGGCTGTGGCTGCTATGGCTATGGCTATGGCTATAGCTGCTATGGCTATGGCTATGACTATGGCTATTGCTGCTAAGGCTATGGCGATGGCTATGGCTGCTATGGCTATGGCTATGGCTGCTATGGCTGTGGTTATGTCTGCTATGGCTATGGCCATGACTGCTATGGCTATGGCTATGGCTGCTATGGGTATGGCTATGGCTATGGCTGCTATGGCTATGGCTATGGCTGCAATGGCTATGGCTATGGCTGCTATGGCTATGGCTATGGCGGCTATGGCTGCTATGGCTATGGCTATGGCTACTATGGCTATGGATACGGCTGCTATGGCTATGGCTATGGCTATGTCTGCTATGGCTATGGCTATGGCTGCTATGGCTATGGCTATGGCGACTATGGCTGCTATGGCTATGGCTATGGCTACTATGGCTATGGATACGCCTGCTATGGCTATGGCTATAGCTATGGCTGCTATGGCTATGGTTATGTCTATGGCTGCTAAGGATATGGCTATGTCTACGACTGCTGCGGCTCTGGCTCTCGCTGCTATGGATATGCCTATGGCTGCTATGGCTATGGCTATGGCTGCTATGGCTGTGGTTATGGCTGCAATGGCTATGGCAATGGCTGCTATGGCTATGGCTATGGCTGCGGCTGCTATGGCTACGGCTGCTATGGCTATGGCTATGGCTGCTATGGCTATGGCTATGGCTATGTCTGCTATGACTATGGCTACGGCCAAGGCTGCTATGGCTATGGCTATGGCTATGTCTGCTATGGCTATGGCTATGGCTAAGGCTGCTGTGGCTATGGCTATGGCCGCTTTGGCAATGGCTACAGCTGCTATGGCTATGGCTATGGCATTGGCTGCTATGGCTGTGGCTATGATTATGGCTGCTATGGCTGTGGCTATGTGTGTGTCTGCTATGGATATAGCTATGGTTGCTATGGCTCTGCCTACGGCTGCTATGGCTATCGCTACGGATGCTATGGCTATGGTTATGGCTGCATTGGCTATGGCTATGGCTGCTATGGCTACGGCTATGGCCGCTATGGCTGCGGTTATGGCTGCTATGACTATGGCTATGGCTGCTATGGCTACGGCTATGGCTGCTATGGCTATGGCTATGGCTGCAATGGCTGAGGTTATGACTATGGCAGCTATGGCTATGGCTACGGCTGCTATGGCTATGGATGCTATGGCTATGTCTACGGCTGCTGTGGCTCTGGCTCTGGCTGCTATAGCTATGGCTATGGCTGCTATGGCTATGGCTATGGCTGCTATGGCTATGGCTATGGCTGCTATGGCTATGGCTATGGCGGCTATGGCTGCTATGGCTATGGCTATGGCTACTATGGCTATGGATACGGCTGCTATGGCTATGGCTATGGCTATGTCTGCTATGGCTATGGCTATGGCTGCTATGGTTATGGCTATGGCGACTATGGCTGCTATGGCTATGGCTATGGCTACTATGGCTGTGGATACGGCTGCTATGGCTATGGCTATGGCTATGTCTTCTATGGCTATGGCTATGGCTGCTATGGCTATGGCTATGGCTATGGCTATGGCTGCTATGGCTATGTCTTTGGCTATGGCTGCCATGGCTATGGTTTTGGATACTATGGCCATGGCTATGGCGGCTATGGCTATTTCTATGGCTGCTATGGCTATGGTTATGTCTATGGCCCCTAAGGCTATGGCTATGTCTACGGCTGCTGTGGCTCTGGCTCTGGCTGCTATGGCTATGGCTATGGCTGCTATGGCTATGGCTATGGCTGCTGTGGCTGTGGTTATGTCTGCTATGGCTTTGGCTATGGCTGCTATGGTTATGGCTATGGCTGCTATGGCTGTGGCTATGGCTATGGCTGCTTTGTCTATGGCTATGGCCATGACTGCTATGGCTATGGCTATGGCTGCTATGGGTTTGGCTATGGCTATGGCTGCTATGGCTATGGCTATGTCTGCTATGGCTATGGCTATGGCTGCTATGGCTATGGCTATGGCTATGGCTGCTATGGCTATGGCTATGGCTATGACTACTATGGCTATGTCTATGGCTGCTATGGGTATGGCTATGCCTATGGCAGCTATGGCTATGGCTGCGGCTGCTATGGCTGTGGCTATGTCTGCTATGGCTATGGCTATGGCTGCTATGGCTATGGCTATGGCTGCTATGGCTATGGCTATGGCTATGGCTGCTATGGCTGTGGCTATGGCTATGACGGCTATGGCTATGGCTATGGCTGCTATGGGTATGGCTATGGCTATGGCTGCTATGGCTATGGCTATGGCTGCTATGGCTATGGCTATGGCTATGTCTGCTATGGCTATGGCTATAGCTATGACTGCTATGGCTATGGCTATGGCTGCTATGGGTATGGCTATGCCTATGGCTGCTATGGCTATGGCCATGACTGCTATGGCTATGTCTACGGCTGCTGTGGCTCTGGCTCTGGCTGCTATGGCTATGGCTATGGCTGCTATGGCTATGGCTATGGCTGCTATGGCTGTGGTTATGGCTGCTATGGCTATTGCTATGGCTGCTGTGGCTATGGCTATGGCTGCTATGGCTATGGCTATGGCTATGGCTGCTATGGCTGTGGCTATGGCTATGACGGCTATGGCTATTGCTATGGCTGCTATGGGTATGGCTATAGCTATGGCTGCTATGGCTATGGCTATGGCTGCTATGGCTATGGCTATGGCTATGGCTGCTATGGCTATGGCTATAGCTATGACTGCTATGGCTATGGCTATGGCTGCTATGGGTATGGCTATGGCTATGGCTGCTATGGCTACGGCTTTGGCTACTATGGCGATTGGTATGGCTGCTATGGCTATGGCTATGGCTGCTATGGCTATGGCTACGGCTATGGTTGTGGCGGATATGGCTATGTCTATGGCTATGGCTACTATGGCTATGGATACGGCTGCTATGGCCATGGCTATGGCTATGTCTGCTATGGCTATGGCTATGTCTGCTATGGCTATGGCTATGGCTATGGCTATGGCTGCTATGGCTATGTCTTTGGCTATGGCTGCTATGGCTATGGTTTTGGATACTATGGCCATGGCTATGGCGGCTATGGCTATTTCTATGGCTGCTATGGCTATGGTTATGTCTATGGCCCCTAAGGCTATGGCTATGTCTACGGCTGCTGTGGCTCTGGCTCTGGCTGCTATGGCTATGACTATGGCTGCTATGGCTATGTCTATGGCTATAACTGCTATGGCTATGGCTATGGCTGCTATGGCTATGGCTATGGCTGCTATGGCTGTGGTTATGGCTGCTATGGCTATTGCTATGGCTGCTATGGCTATGGCTATGGCTGCTATGGCTATGGCTATGGCTATGGCTGCTATGGCTATGGCTATGGCTATGACTGCTATGGCTATGTCTATGGCTGCTATGGGTATGGCTATGCCTATGGCAGCTATGGCTATGGCTATGGCTGCTATGGCTGTGGCTATGTCTGCTATGGCTATGGCTATGGCTGCTATGGCTATGGCTATGGCTGCTATGGCTATGGCTATGGCCATGGCTGCTATGGCTATGGCTATGGCTATGACTGCTATGGCTATGGCTATGGCTGCTACGGCTATGGCTATGGCTATGGCTATGGCTGCTGTGGCTATGGCTGTTATGGCTATGGCTATGGCTATGACTGCTATGGCTATGGCTATGGCTGCTATGGCTATCGCTATGGCTGCTATGGCTATGGCTATGGCTGCTATGGCTATGGTTAAGGCTATGAATGCTAAGGCTATGGCTATGTCTACGGCTGCTGTGGCTCTGTCTCCGGCTGCTATGGGTATGCCTATGGCTGCTATGGCTATGGCTATGGCTGCTATGGCTATGGCTATGGCTGCTATGGCTGTGGTTATGGCTGCTATGGCTATTGCTATGGCTGCTATGGCTATGGCTATGGCTGCTATGGCTATGGCTATGGCTATGGCTGCTATGGCTACGGCTATGGCTTTGGCGGCTATGGCTATGTCTATGGCTATGGCTACTATGGCTATGGATACGGCTGCTATGGCCATGGCTATGGCTATGGCTATGGCTGCTATGGCTACGGCTGTGGCTGCTATGGCTATGGCTATGGCTGCGGCTGCTATGGCCATGACTGCTACGGCTATGGCTATGGCTGCTATGGGTATGGCTATGGCTATGGCTGCTATGGCTATGGCTATGGCTGCTATGGCTATGGCTATGTCTACTATGGCTGCTATGGCTATGGCTATGGCTGCTATGGCTACGGCTGTGGCTGCTATGGCTATGGCTATGGCTATAGCTGCTATGGCTATGCCTATGACTATGGCTATTGCTGCCAAGGCTATGGCGATGGCTATGGCTGCTACGGCTGTGGCTATGGCTGCTATGGCTGCTACGGCTGTGGCTATGGCTGCTATGGCTGTGACTATGGCTGCCGTGGCTATGGCTATGGCTGCTATGGCTATGGTTCTGTGTATGGCTGCTAAGGCTATGGCTATGACTACGGCTGCTGTGGCTCTGGCTCTGGCTGCTATGGCTATGGCTGCTATGGCTATGGTTCTGTGTATGGCTGCTAAGGCTATGGCTATGACTACGGCTGCTGTGGCTCTGGCTCTGGCTGCTATGGCTATGGCTATGGCTGCTATGGCTATGGCTATGGCTGCTATGGCTATGGCTATGGTTGCTATGGCTGTGGTTATGTCTGCTATGGCTATGGCTATGGCTGCTATGGTTATGGCTATGGCTGCTATGGCTGTGGCTATGGCTGCGGCTGCTATGGCTATGGCTGCTCTGGCTATGGCTATGGCTAAGGCTGCTGTGGCTATGGCTATGGCCGCTTTGGCAATGGCTACAGCTGCTATGGCTCTGGCTATGGCATTGGCTGCTATGGCTATGGCTATGATTATGGCTGCTATGGCTGTGGCTATGTGTGTGTCTACTATGGATATAGCGATGGCTGCTATGGCTCTGCCTACGGCTGCTATGGCTATCGCTATGGCTGCTATGGCTATGGATATGGCTGATATGGCTGTGGCTATGGCTATGGCTGCTATGACTATGGCTATGGCTGCTATGGCTATCGCTATGGCTGCTGTGACTGTGGCTATGGCTACGGCTATGGCTGCTATGTCCGCCATGGCTGTGGCTATGGCTGCTATGGCTATCGCTATGGCTGCTATGACTATGGCTATGGCTGCTATGGCTATGGCTATTGCTGCTATGGCTACGGCTATGGCTGCTATGGCTATGGCAATGGCTTCTATGGCTATGGTTGTGACTATGGCAGCTATGGCTATGGCTATGGCTGCTATGGCTATGGCTATGGCTACGGCTATGGCTGCTATGGCTATGTCTATGGCTATGGCTGCGATGGCTATGGCTATAGCTATGGCTGCTATGGCTATGGTTATGTGTATGGCTGCTAAGGATATGGCTATGTCTACGGCTGCTGCGGCTCTGGCTCTCGCTGCTATGGATATGCCTATGGCTGCTATGGCTATGGCTATGGCTGCTATGGCTGTGGTTATGGCTGCAATGGCTATGGCAATGGCTGCTATGGCTATGGCTATGGCTGCGGCTGCTATGGCTACGGCTGCTATGGCTATGGCTATGGCTGCTATGGCTATGGCTATGGCTATGTCTGCTATGACTATGGCTACGGCCAAGGCTGCTGTGGCTATGGCTATGGCTATGTCTGCTATGGCTATGGCTATGGCTAAGGCTGCTGTGGCTATGGCAATGGCCGCTTTGGCAATGGCTACAGCTGCTATGGCTATGGCTATGGCATTGGCTGCTATGGCTATGGCTATGATTATGGCTGCTATGGCTGTGGCTATGTGTGTGTCTGCTATGGATATAGCTATGGTTGCTATGGCTCTGCCTACGGCTGCTATGGCTATCGCTATGGATGCTATGGCTATCGTTATGGCTGCATTGGCTATGGCTATGGCTGCTATGGCTACGGCTATGGCTGCTATGGCTATGGCGATGGCTGCAATGGCTATGGCTATGGCTGCTATGGCTTTGGCTATGGCTATGGCTATGGCTATGACTGCTATGGCTATGGCTATGGCTGCTATGGGTATGGCTATGGCTGCTATGGCCATGGCTATGGCTATGGCTATGGATGCTATGGCTATGTCTATGGCTATGGCTGCTATGGCTATGGCTTTGGCTACTATGGCCATGCCTATGGCAGCTATGGCTATGGCTATGGCTGCTATGGCTGTGGTTATGTCTTCTATGGCTATGGCTATGGCTGCTATGGTTATGGCTATGGCTGCTATGGCTGTGGCTATGGCTATGTCTGCTTTGTCTCTGGCTCTGGCCATGATTGCTATGGCTATGGCTATGGCTGCTATGGGTATGGCTATGGTTTTGGATACTATGGCCATGGCTATGTCGGCTATGGCTATTTCTATGGCTGCTATGGCTATGGTTATGTCTATGGCCCCTAAGGCTATGGCTATGTCTACGGCTGCTGTGGCTCTGGCTCTGGCTGCTATGGCTATGGCTATGGCTGCTATGGCTATGGCTATGGCTGCTATGGCTGTGGTTATGGCTGCTATGGCTATTGCTATGGCTGCTATGCCTATGGCTATGGCTGCTATGGCTATGGCTATGGCTATGGCTGCTATGGCTATGGCTATGGCTATGACTGCTATGGCTATGTCTATGCCTGCTATGGGTATGGCTATGCCTACGGCAGCTATGGCTATGGCTATGGCTGCTATGGCTGTGGCTATGTCTGCTATGGCTATGGCTATGGCTGCTATGGCTATGGCTATGGCTGCTATGGCTATGGCTATGGCCATGGCTGCTATGGCTATGGCTATGGCTATGACTGCTATGGCTATGGCTATGGCCGCTATGGATATGGCTATGGCTATGGCTGCTATGGCTACGGCTTTGGCTACTATGGCCATTGGTATGGCTGCTATGGCTATGGCTATAGCTGCTATGGCTATGGCTATGGCTATGACTGCTATGGCTATGGCTATGGCTGCTATGGCTATGGCTATGGCTGCTGTGGCTGTGGCTATGGCTGCTATGGCTATTGCTATGGCTGCTATGGCTGCTATGGCTATGGCTATGGCTGCTATGGCTATGGCTATGGCTATGGCTATGGCTGCTATGGCTATGGCTATGGCTATGACTGCTATGGCTATGGCTATGGCCGCTATGGATATGGCTATGGCTATGGCTGCTATGGCTACGGCTTTGGCTACTATGGCCATTGGTATGGCTGCTATGGCTATGGCTATGGCTGCTATGGCTATGGCTACGGCTATGGTTTTGGCGGCTATGGCTATGTCTATGGCTATGCCTGCAATGGCTATGGCTTTGGCTACTATGGCCATGGCTATGGCTTTGGCTACTATGGCCATGGCTGTGGCTGCTGTGGCTATGGCTATGGCTGCTATGGCTATGATTACGTCTATGGCTGCTAAGGCTATGGCTATGTCTACGGCTGCTGTGGCTCTGGCTCTGGCTGCTATGGCTCTGGCTGTTATGGCTATGGCTATGGCCGCTATGGCTGTGGTTATGGCTGCTATGGCTATGGCAATGGCTGCTGTGGCTCTGGCTCCGGCTGCTATGGGTATGCCTATGGCTGCTATGGCTATCGCTATGGCTGCTATGGCTGCTATGGCTATGGCTATGGCTGCTACGGCTATGGCTATGGCTGCTATGGCTATGGCTATGGCTATGGCTATGGCTTCTATGGCTATGTCTATGTCTATGGCTATGGCTGCTATGGCTATGGCTGCGGCTGCTATGGCTACGGCTGCTATGGCTATGGCTATGGCTGCTATGGCTATGGCTATGGCTATGTCTGCTATGACTATGGCTACGGCCAAGGCTGCTATGGCTATGGCTATGGCTATGTCTGCTATGGCTATGGCTATGGCTAAGGCTGCTGTGGCTATGGCTATGGCCGCTTTGGCAATGGCTACAGCTGCTGTGGCTATGGCTATGGCATTGGCTGCTATGGCTATGGCTATGATTATGGCTGCTATGGCTGTGGCTATGTGTGTGTCTGCTATGGATATAGCTATGGTTGCGATGGCTCTGCCTACGGCTGCTATGGCTATCGCTATGGCTGCTATGGCTATGGTTATGGCTGCTATGGCTATGGCTATGGCTGCTATGGCTACGGCTATGGCTGCTATGGCTATGGCTATGGCTATGGCTATGGCTTCTATGGCTATGTCTATGTCTATGGCTATGGCTGCTATGGCTATGGCTGCGGCTGCTATGGCTACGGCTGCTATGGCTATGGCTATGGCTGCTATGGCTATGGCTATGGCTATGTCTGCTATGACTATGGCTACGGCCAAGGCTGCTATGGCTATGGCTATGGCTATGTCTGCTATGGCTATGGCTATGGCTAAGGCTGCTGTGGCTATGGCTATGGCCGCTTTGGCAATGGCTACAGCTGCTATGGCTATGGCTATGGCATTGGCTGCTATGGCTATGGCTATGATTATGGCTGCTATGGCTGTGGCTATGTGTGTGTCTGCTATGGATATAGCTATGGTTGCGATGGCTCTGCCTACGGCTGCTATGGCTATCGCTATGGCTGCTATGGCTATGGTTATGGCTGCTATGGCTATGGCTATGGCTGCTATGGCTACGGCTATGGCTGCTATGGCTATGGCTATGGCTATGGCTATGGCTGCTATGGCTATGGCTATGGCTATGACTGCTATGGCTATGGCTATGGCCGCTATGGATATGGCTATGGCTATGGCTGCTATGGCTATGATTATGTCTATGGCTGCTAAGGCTATGGCTATGTCTACGGCTGCTGTGGCTCTGGCTCTGGCTGCTATGGCTCTGGCTGCTATGGCTATGGCTATGGCCGCTATGGCTGTGGTTATGGCTGCTATGGCTATGGCTATGGCTGCTATGGCTATGGCTATGACTATGGCTATTGCTGCTAAGGCTATGGCGATGGCTATGGCTGCTATGGCTATGGCTATGGCTGCTATGGCTGTGGCTATGTCTGCTATGGCTATGGCTATGGCTGCTATGGCTATGGCTATGGCTGCTATGGCTATGGCTATGGCCATGGCTGCTATGGCTATGGCTATGGCTATGACTGCTATGGCTATGGCTATGGCCGCTATGGATATGGCTATGGCTATGGCTGCTATGGCTACGGCTTTGGCTACTATGGCCATTGGTATGGCTGCTATGGCTATGGCTATGGCTATGACTGCTATGGCTACGGCTATGGCTGCTATGGCTGTGGTTATGGCTGCTATGGCCATTGCAATGGCTGCTATGGCTATGGCTATGGCTGCTATGGGTATGGTTATGGCTATGGCTGCTAAGGCTATGATTATGCCTACGGCTGCTGTGGCTCTGGCTCCGGCTGCTATGAGTATGCCTATGGCTGCTATGGCTATCGCTATGGCTGCTATGGCAGCTACGCCTATGGCTATGGCTCCTATGGCTATGGCTATGGCTGCTATGGCTATGGCTATGGCTGCTATGGCTGTGGTTATGGCTGCTATGGCTATGGCTATGGCTGCTATTGCTGCGGCTATGCCTGATATGACTATGGCTATGGCTGCTATGGCTATGGCTGTGTCTACTATGGCTGCTATGGCTATAGCTATGGCGGCTATGGCTGCTATGGCTATGGCTATGGCTACTACGGCTATGGATACGGCTGCTATGGCTATGGCTATGGCTATGTCTGCTATGGCTATGGCTATGGCTGCTATGGTTATGGCTATGGCGACTATGGGTACTATGGCTATTGCTATGGCTACTATGGCTATGGATACGGCTGCTATGGCTATGGCTATGGCTATGTTTGCTATGGCTATGGCTATGGCTGCTATGGCTATGGCTATGGCTATGGCTATGGCTGCTATGGCTATGTCTTTGGCTATGGCTGCTATGGCTATGGTTTTGGATACTATGGCCATGGCTGTGGCGGCTATGGCTATGGCTATGGCTGCTATGGCTATAGTGAAAGTCATATTTCGCTAATATGACTCGAAACTAGGCCATACAGCGATTCCAGTGATATAATGTGTAGACTAACGTCCAAGTCGACCTATGGCGGGAAATTCGCAATGTTTCTGCAAGCGCCGCGATATTCCACTAATGTGACCCGAAAATAGGCCATACATCGATTCGAGTGATATAATGCGTACTTTAACGTTAAAGCCGACGTATGACGTGAAATTCGCAATATTTCATCCAGCGCATCGATATTTCACCACTATGACTCGAAACTAGACCATACACCGATTCCAGTGAAATAATGCGTAGTTTAACGTTAAAGTCGACGTGTGACGGGAAATTCGCAATATTTCAACCAGCCCAACGATATTTCACTAATATGACTCGAAACTAGGCCATGCAGCGATTCCAGTGATATAATGTGTAGATTAACGTTCAAGTCGACGTATGACGGGAAATTCACAATATTTCTGCAAGCGCCGCGATATTCCACTAATGTGACTCGAAAATAGGCCATACATCGATTCGAGTGATATAATGCGCAATTTAACGTTAAAGTCGTCGTGTGACGGGAAATTCGCAATATTTCATCCAGTGTCACGATATTTCACTCGTATGACTCGAAACTAGGCCATACATCGATTCCAGTGATATAATGCGTACTTTACCGTTAAAGTCGACGTATGACGGAAAATTCGCAATATTTCGGCAAGCGCCGCGATATTCCAGTAATGTGACTCGAAAATAGGCCATACATCGATTCCAGTGATATAATGCGTACTTTAACGTTAAAGCCGACGTATGACGTGAAATTCGCAATATTTCATCCAGCGCCTCGATATTTCACTAACATGACTCGAAATTAGGCCATACAGCGATTCCAGTGGTATAAGGCGTAGTTTAACGTTCAAGTCGACGTGTGACGGCAAATTCGCAATATTTTAGCAAGCGCCGCCTTGTTCCACTAATGTGTCTCGAAAATAAGCCATACATCGATTCCAGTGAAATAATGCGTAGTTTAACGTTAACGTCGACGTGTGACGGGAAATTCGCAATATTTCATCCAGCGCCTCGATATTTCACCACTATGACTCGAAACTAGGCCATACACCGATTCCAGTGAAATAATGCGTGGTTTAACGTTAAAGTCGACGTATAACGGGAAATTCGCAATATTTCATCCAGCGCCACGATATCTCACTAATATGACTCGAAACTAGGCCATACATCGATTCCAGTGTTATAATGCGGAGTTTAACGTTAAAGTGGACGTATGACGTGAAATTCACAATATTTCATCCAGCGTCACGATATTTCACCAATATGACTCGAAACTAGGCCATACCGCGGTTCCAGTGATATAATGTGTAGTTTAACGTTAAAGTCGACGTATGACGGGAGATTCGCAATAATTCAGCATGCGCCGCAATATTTCACTAATGTGACTCGAAACTAGGCCATACAGCGATTCCAGTGATATAATGCGTACTTTAACGTTAAAGCCAATGTATGACGGGAAATTCGCAATAATTCAGCAAGCGCCGCAATATTTCACTAATGTGACTCGAAACTAGGCCATACAGCGACTCCAGTGATATAATGCGTACTTTAACGTTAAAGACGACGTATGGCGTGAAATTCGCAATATTTGATGCAGAGCCACGATATTTCACTTATCTGTCTCGAAACTAGGCCATACACCGATTCCAGTGAAATAATGCGTACTTTAACGTTAAAGTCGACGTGTGACGGGAAATTCGCAATAATTCAGCAAGCGCCGCAATATTTCACTAATGTGACTCGAAACTAGGCCATACAGCGATTCCAGTGATATAATGCGTACTTTAACGTTAAAGCCAATGTATGACGGGAAATTCGCAATAATTCAGCAAGCGCCGCAATATTTCACTAATGTGACTCGAAAATAGGCCATACATCGATTCCAGTGATATAATGCGCAATTTAACGTTAAAGTCGTCGTGTGACGGGAAATTCGCAATATTTCATCCAGCGCCTCGATATTTCACCACTATGACTCGAAACTAGACCATACACCGTTTCCAGTGTTATAATGCAGAGTTTAACGTTAAAGTCGACGTATGACGGAAAATTCGCAATATTTCAGCAAGCGCCGCGATATTCCAGTAATGTGACTCGAAAATAGGCCATACATCGATTCCAGTAATATAATGCGTACTTTAACGTTAAAGCCAACGTATGACGTGAAATTCGCAATATTTCAGCAAGCGCCGCAATATTCCACTAATGTGACTCGAAACCAGACCATACACCGATTCCAGTGAAATAATGCGTAGTTTATCGTTAAAGTCGACGTGTGACGGGAAATTCGCAATAATTCAGCAAGCGCCGCAAT
>NW_027480890.1:0-88284 GCF_051401765.1 Calliopsis andreniformis | reverse complement strand
TTGAGGACTGAGTGCTGAAGATTGAGGATTCAGTATTGAGGATTCAGGATTGAGGTTTGAGGACAGAGGATTGAGGATTGAGGATTGAGGATTGAGGATTGAGGATTGAGGTTTGAGTATTGAATCCTGAGAATTCAGGATATTCTATTGAGTATTGAGAATTGAGGATTGATGGCTGAGTATTGAGGATTGAGCATTGAGGATTGAGGATTGAGGATTGAGGATTGAGTATTGAGGATTGAGGATTGAAGATTGAATATTGATGATTGAAGATTGAGGATCGAGGATTGAGGGTTGTGGATTGAGGACGAGGACTGAGGGTTGAGTATTGATGTTTGAGGTCTGAGGATTGAGGACTGAGGATTGAGAATTTAGGATTGAGGATTGAGGATTGAAGATTGAGGATTGAGGATTGAGGATTGAGAATTGAGGATTGAAGATTGAGTATTGAGGATTGAAGCCTGACGATAGAGGATTGAGGATTGAGCATTGAGTATTGAGGACGGAGGATTGAAGATTGAGTATTGAGGATTGAAGATTGAGGTTTGAGGTTTGAGGATTGAATACTGAGTATTGAGGATTAAAGATTGGGGATTGAGGATTGAGGATTCAGGATTGAGGATTGAGGATTGAGGATTGTAGATTGATTATTGAGGAGTGAAGATTGAGGACTGAGGATTGAGGATTGAGGATTGAGGATTGAAGATTGAGGATTGGGGATTGAGGATTGAAGATTGAGGATTGAGTATTGAGGATTGAGAATTGACGATTGATTATTGAAGATTGAGTATTGAGGATTGAAGATTGAGGATTGAGGATTGAGGATTGAGGATTGAGGATGAGGGCTGAGGGTTGATGATTGAGGTTTGAAGACTGAGGACTGAGGACTGAGGATTGAGAATTGAGGATTGAGGATTGAGGATTGAAGATTGATTATTGAGGAGTGAAGATTGAGGATTGAGGATTGAGGATTGAGGATTGAGGATTGAAGATTGAGGATTGGGGATTGAGGATTGAAGATTGAGGATTGAGTATTGAGGATTGAGAATTGACGATTGATTATTGAAGATTGAGTATTGAGGATTGAAGATTGAGGATTGAGGATTGAGGATTGAGGATTGAAGATGAGGGCTGAGGGTTGATGATTGAGGTTTGAAGACTGAGGACTGAGGACTGAGGATTGAGAATTGAGGATTGAGGACTGATGATTGAAGATTGAGGGTTGGGTATTGAGGATTGAAGAATGAGGACTGAGGATTGAGGATTGAGGATTGAGTATTGAGGATTGAGGATTGAGGATTGAAGATTGAGGATTGAGGATTGAGTATTGAGGATTGAGGATGAGGCCTGAGGGTTGAGCGTTGAGGTTTGAGGGCTGAGGACTGAGGATTGATGATTGAGAATTGAGGATAGAGGATTGAGGATTGAAGATTGAGGATTGGGTATTGAGGATTGAAGAATGAGGATTGAGGATTGAGGATTGGGGATTGAGGATCTAGGATTGGAGATCCATTATTGAGGATTGAAGCCTGACGATTGAGGATTGAGGATTGAGGATTGAGGATTGAAGACGGAGGATTGAAGATTGAGTATTGAGGATTGAAGATTGAGGTTTGAGGTTTGAGGACTGAGGATTGAGGTTTGAAGATTGAGGATTGTGTATTGAGGAGTGAGAATTGAGGATTGAGGATTGAGGATTGAGGATTGAAAATTGAGGATTGGGTGTTGAGGATTGAAGAATGAGGATTGTGGATTGATGATTGAGGATTGGGGATTGAAGATTGAGTATTGGCGATTGAAGATTGAGGATTGAGGATTGAGTGTTGAGGATTGAGGAGGAGGACTGACGATTGAGGATTGAGGTTTGAAGATTGAGGATTGTGGATTCAGGACTGAGGATTGAGGATTGAGGATTGAGCTTTGGGGATTGAAGATTGAGTAGTGAGGATTGAGAATTGAGGATTGAGGATTGAGGATTGAAGATTGAGGATTGGGGACGGAGTGTTGAGGGTTGAGTGATGAGAATTGATGTTTGTGGATTGAGATTTGAAGATTGCAGATTGAGTATTGAGTATTGAAAACTGTGAATTGATGACATTCTATTGAGGATTGAGGATTCACGACTGATTGTTGAGGACTGAGTGCTGAAGATTGAGGATTCAGTATTGAGGATTCAGGATTGAGGTTTGAGGACAGAGGATTGAGGATTGAGGATTGAGGATTGAGGATTGAGGATTGAGGTTTGAGTATTGAATCCTGAGAATTCAGGATATTCTATTGAGTATTGAGAATCGAGGATTGATGGTTGAGTATTGAGGATTGAGCATTGAGGATTGAGGATTGAGGATTGAGGATTGAGTATTGAGGATTGAGGATTGAAGATTGAATATTGATGATTGAAGATTGAGGATCGAGGATTGAGGGTTGTGGATTGAGGACGAGGACTGAGGGTTGAGAATTGATGTTTGAGGTCTGAGGATTGAGGACTGAGGATTGAGAATTTAGGATTGAGGATTGAGGATTGAAGATTGAGGATTGAGGATTGAGGATTGAGGATTGAGGATTGAAGATTGAGTATTGAGGATTGAAGCCTGACGATAGAGGATTGAGGATTGAGCATTGAGGATTGAGGACGGAGGATTGAAGATTGAGTATTGAGGATTGAAGATTGAGGTTTGAGGTTTGAGGATTGAATACTGAGTATTGAGGATTAAAGATTGGGGATTGAGGATTGAGGATTCAGGATTGAGGATTGAGGATTGAGGATTGAAGATTGGTTATTGAGGAGTGAAGATTGAGGACTGAGGATTGAGGATTGAGGATTGAGGATTGAAGATTGAGCATTGGGGATTGAGGATTGAAGATTGAGGATTGAGTATTGAGGATTGAGAATTGACGATTGATTATTGAAGATTGAGTATTGAGGATTGAGGATTGAGGACTGAGGATTGAGGATTGAGGATTGAGTATAGGGGATTGAAGATTGAGGATTGAGGATTGAGGATTGAGGATTGCGGATGAGGTCTGAGGGTTGAGGATTGAGGATTGAGTGTTGAGGATTGAGGATTGAGGATTGAAGATTGAGTATTGATGATTGAAGATTGAGGATCGAGGATTGAGGGTTGTGGATTGAGGACGAGGACTGAGGGTTGAGTATTGATGTTAGAGGTCTGAGGATTGAGGACTGAGGATTGAGAATTGAGGATTGGGGATTGAGGATTGAAGATTGAGGATTGGGTGTTGAGGATTGAAGAATGAGGATTGAGGATTGAGGATTGAGGATTGAGGATTGAAGATTGAGTATTGAGGATTGAAGGTTGAGCATTGAGGATTGAGGATTGAGGATTGAGGATTGAGGATTGAGGATTGAGGATTGAGGATTGAAGCCTGACGATTGAGGATTGAGGGTTGAGGATTGAGGATTGAGGATGGAGGATTGAAGATTGAGTATTGAGGATTGAAGATTGAGAATTGAGAATTGAGTCTTGAGGATTGAGGGTTGAGTGTTGAGGTTTGAGTATTGAATCCTGAGAATTCAGGATATTCTGTTGAGTATTGAGAATTGAGCATTGATGGTTGAGTATTGAGGATTGAGGATTGAGGATTGAGGATTGAGAATAGAGGATTGAGGATTGAGGATTGAATATTGAGGATTGGGTATTGAGGATTGAAGAATGAGGGTTGAGGATTGAGGATTGAGGTTTGAGGATTGAGGATTGAAGATTCAGTATTGAGGATCGAAGATTGAGAGCTGAGGATTGAGGATTGAACATTGAGGAATGAGTGCTGAGGGTTGAGTGGTGAAAATTGATGTTTGTGGATACACGTTGGAAGATTGCAGATTGATTATTGAGTATTGAAAGCTGTGAATTGAGGATATTCTATTGAGGATTGAGGAATGACAACTGATTGTTGTGGACTGATGCCTGAAGATTGAGGATTCAGGATTGAGGATTCAGAATTGAGGTTTGAGGACTGAGGATTGAGGATTGAAGATCGAGGATTGTGGATTCAGGATTGAAGACTGAGGATTGGGTATTGAGGATTGAACATTGAGGATTGAGGGTTGAGGATTGAGGATTGAGGATTGACGATTGAGGATTGAGGAATGAGGATGAGGGCTGAGGGTTGGGGATTGAGGTTTGAGGTCTGAGGTCTGAGGATTGAGGATTGAGAATTGAGGATTGAGGAATGAAAATCGGAGACTGAGGATTGGGTATTGAGGATTGAAGCCTGACGATTGAGGATTGAGGATTGAGGATTGAGGATGGAGGATTGAAGATTTAGTATTGAGGATTGAGGATTGAGGATTGAGGATTGAGGATTGAGGATTGAGGGTTGAGTGTTGAGGTTTGAGTATTGAATCCTGAGAATTCTGGATATTCTATTGAGTATTGAGAATTGAGGGTTGATGGTTGAGTATTGAGGATTGAGGATTGAGGATTGAAGATTGAGGATTGGGTGTTGAGGATTGAAGAATGAGGATTGAGGATTGAGGATTGAGGATTGAGGATTGAAGATTGAGTGTTGAGGATTGAAGATTGAGTATTGAGGATTGAGGATTGAGGATTGAGGATTGAGGACAGAGGATTGAAGCATGACGATTGAGGATTGAGGATTGAGGATTGAGGATTGAGGATTGAGGATGGAGGATTGAAGATTGAGTATTGAGGATTGAAGATTGAGGATTGAGAATTGAGTATTGAGGTTTGAGGTTTGTGTGTTGAGGTTTGAGTATTGAATCCTCAGAATTCAGGATATTCTGTTGAGTATTGAGAATTGAGGATTGATGGTTGAGTATTGAGGATTGAGGATTGAGGATTGAGGATTGAGAATAGAGGATTGAGGATTGAGGATTGAAGATTGAGGATTGGGTATTGAGGATTGAAGAATGAGGGTTGAGGATTGAGGATTGAGAGTTGAGGATTGAGGATTGAAGATTCAGTATTGAGGATCGAAGATTGAGAGCTGAGGATTGAGGATTGAACATTGAGGAATGAGTGCTGGGGGTTGAGTGGTGAAAATTGATGTTTGTGGATACACGTTGGAAGATTGCAGATTGATTATTGAGTATTGAAAGCTGTGAATTGAGGATATTCTATTGAGGATTGAGGAATGACAACTGATTGTTAAGGACTGATGCCTGAAGATTGAGGATTCAGGATTGAGGATTCAGAATTGAGGTTTGGTGACTGAGGATTGAGGATTGAAGATTGAGGATTGTGGATTGAGGATTGAAGACTGAGGATTGGGTATTGAGGATTGAACATTGAGGATTGAGGGTTGAGGATTGAGGATTGAGGATTGACGATTGAGGATTGAGGAATGAGGATGAGGGCTGAGGGTTGGGGATTGAGGTTTGAGGTCTGAGGTCTGAGGATTGAGGATTGAGAATTGAGGATAGAGGATTGAAAATCGGAGACTGAGGATTGGGTATTGAGGATTGAAGCCGGACGATTGAGGATTGAGGATTGAGGATTGAGGATTGAGGATGGAGGATTGAAGATTGAGTATTGAGGATTGAGGATTGAGGATTGAGGATTGAGGATTGAGGATTGACGATTGAGGATTGAGGAATGAGGATGAGGGCTGAGGGTTGGGGATTGAGGTTTGAGGTCTGACGTCTGAGGATTGAGGATTGAGACTTGAGGATTGAGGATTGAAAATTGAAGACTGAGGATTGGGTATTGAGGATTGAAGCCAGACGATTGAGGATTGAGGATTGAGGATTGAGGATTGAGGGTTGGGTGTTGAGGTTTGAGTATTGAATCCTGAGAATTCTGGATATTCTATTGAGTATTGAGAATTGAGTGTTGATGGTTGAGTATTGAGGATTGAGGATTGAGGATTGAGGATTGAGGATTGAGGATTGAAGATTGAATATTGATGATTGAAGATTGAGGATCGAGGATTGAGGGTTGTGGATTGAGGACGAGGACTGAGGGTTGAGTATTGATGTTTGAGGTCTGAGGATTGAGGATTGAGGATTGAGAATTGAGGATAGAGGATTGAGGATTGAAGATTTAGGATTGGGTGTTGAGGATTGAAGAATGAGGATTGAACATTGAGGATCGAGGATTGAGGGTTGTGGATTGAGGACGAGGACTGAGGGTTGAGTATTGATGTTTGTGGTCCGAGGATTGAGGATTGAGGATTGAGGATTGAGAACTGAGGATTGAGGATTGAGGATTGAAGGTTGAGAGTTGAGGATTGAGGATTGAACATTGAGGAATGAGTGCTGAGGGTTGAGTGGTGAAAATTGATGTTTGTGGATACAGGTTGGAAGATTGCAGGTTGAGTATTGAGTATTGAAAACTGTGAATTGATGACATTCTATTGAGGATTGAGGATTGACAACTGATTGTTGAGGACTGAGAGCTGAAGATTGAGGATTCAGTATTGAGGATTGAGGATGAGGCCTGAGGGTTGAGCGTTGAGGTTTGAGGGCTGAGGACTGAGGATTGATGATTGAGAATTGAGGATAGAGGATTGAGGATTGAAGATTGAGGATTGGGTATTGAGGATTGAAGAATGAGGATTGAGGATTGAGGATTGGGGATTGAGGATCTAGGATTGGAGATCCATTATTGAGGATTGAAGCCTGACGATTGAGGATTGAGGATTGAGGATTGAGGATTGAGGACGGAGGATTGAAGATTGAGTATTGAGGATTGAAGATTGAGGTTTGAGGTTTGAGGACTGAGGATTGAGGTTTGAAGATTGAGGATTGTGTATTGAGGAGTGAGAATTGAGGATTGAGGATTGAGGATTGAGGATTGAAAATTGAGGATTGGGTGTTGAGGATTGAAGAATGAGGATTGTGGATTGATGATTGAGGATTGGGGATTGAAGATTGAGTATTGGCGATTGAAGATTGAGGATTGAGGATTGAGTGTTGAGGATTGAGGAGGAGGACTGACGATTGAGGATTGAGGTTTGAAGATTGAGGATTGTGGATTCAGGACTGAGGATTGAGGATTGAGGATTGAGCTTTGGGGATTGAAGATTGAGTAGTGAGGATTGAGAATTGAGGATTGAGGATTGAGGATTGAAGATTGAGGATTGGGGACGGAGTGTTGAGGATTGAGTGATGAGAATTGATGTTTGTGGATTGAGATTTGAAGATTGCAGATTGAGTATTGAGTATTGAAAACTGTGAATTGATGACATTCTATTGAGGATTGAGGATTCACGACTGATTGTTGAGGACTGAGTGCTGAAGATTGAGGATTCAGTATTGAGGATTCAGGATTGAGGTTTGAGGACAGAGGATTGAGGATTGAGGATTGAGGATTGAGGATTGAGGATTGAGGTTTGAGTATTGAATCCTGAGAATTCAGGATATTCTATTGAGTATTGAGAATTGAGGATTGATGGTTGAGTATTGAGGATTGAGCATTGAGGATTGAGGATTGAAGATTGAGTATTGAGGATTGAAGCCTGACGATAGAGGATTGAGGATTGAGCATTGAGGATTGAGGACGGAGGATTGAGAATTTAGGATTGAGGATTGAGGATTGAAGATTGAGGATTGAGGATTGAGGATTGAGGATTGAGGATTGAAGATTGAGTATTGAGGATTGAAGCCTGACGATAGAGGATTGAGGATTGAGCATTGAGGATTGAGGACGGAGGATTGAAGATTGAGTATTGAGGATTGAAGATTGAGGTTTGAGGTTTGAGGATTGAATACTGAGTATTGAGGATTAAAGATTGGGGATTGAGGATTGAGGATTCAGGATTGAGGATTGAGGATTGAGGATTGAAGATTGATTATTGAGGAGTGAAGATTGAGGACTGAGGATTGAGGATTGAGGATTGAGGATTGAAGATTGAGGATTTGGGATTGAGGATTGAAGATTGAGGATTGAGTATTGAGGATTGAGAATTGACGATTGATTATTGAAGATTGAGTATTGAGGATTGAGGATTGAGGACTGAGGATTGAGGATTGAGGATTGAGTATAGGGGATTGAAGATTGAGGATTGAGGATTGAGGATTGAGGATTGCGGATGAGGTCTGAGGGTTGAGGATTGAGGATTGAGTGTTGAGGATTGAGGATTGAGGATTGAAGATTGAGTATTGATGATTGAAGATTGAGGATCGAGGATTGAGGGTTGTGGATTGAGGACGAGGACTGAGGGTTGAGTATTGATGTTAGAGGTCTGAGGATTGAGGACTGAGGATTGAGAATTGAGGATTGGAGATTGAGGATTGAAGATTGAGGATTGGGTGTTGAGGATTGAAGAATGAGGATTGAGGATTGAGGATTGAGGATTGAGGATTGAAGATTGAGTATTGAGGATTGAAGGTTGAGCATTGAGGATTGAGGATTGAGGATTGAGGATGAGGGCTGAGGGTTGATGATTGAGGTTTGAAGACTGAGGACTGAGGACTGAGGATTGAGAATTGAGGATTGAGGATTGAGGATTGAAGATTGATTATTGAGGAGTGAAGATTGAGGATTGAGGATTGAGGATTGAGGATTGAGGATTGAAGATTGAGGATTGGGGATTGAGGATTGAAGATTGAGGATTGAGTATTGAGGATTGAGAATTGACGATTGATTATTGAAGATTGAGTATTGAGGATTGAAGATTGAGGATTGAGGATTGAGGATTGAGGATTGAGGATTGAAGATGAGGGCTGAGGGTTGATGATTGAGGTTTGAAGACTGAGGACTGAGGACTGAGGATTGAGAATTGAGGATTGAGGACTGATGATTGAAGATTGTGGGTTGGGTATTGAGGATTGAAGAATGAGGACTGAGGATTGAGGATTGAGGATTGAGTATTGAGGATTGAGGATTGAGGATTGAAGATTGAGGATTGAGGATTGTGTATTGAGGATTGAGGATGAGGCCTGAGGGTTGAGCGTTGAGGTTTGAGGGCTGAGGACTGAGGATTGATGATTGAGAATTGAGGATAGAGGATTGAGGATTGAAGATTGAGGATTGGGTATTGAGGATTGAAGAATGAGGATTGAGGATTGAGGATTGGGGATTGAGGATCTAGGATTGGAGATCCATTATTGAGGATTGAAGCCTGACGATTGAGGATTGAGGATTGAGGATTGAGGATTGAGGACGGAGGATTGAAGATTGAGTATTGAGGATTGAAGATTGAGGTTTGAGGTTTGAGGACTGAGGATTGAGGTTTGAAGATTGAGGATTGTGTATTGAGGAGTGAGAATTGAGGATTGAGGATTGAGGATTGAGGATTGAAAATTGAGGATTGGGTGTTGAGGATTGAAGAATGAGGATTGTGGATTGATGATTGAGGATTGGGGATTGAAGATTGAGTATTGGCGATTGAAGATTGAGGATTGAGGATTGAGTGTTGAGGATTGAGGAGGAGGACTGACGATTGAGGATTGAGGTTTGAAGATTGAGGATTGTGGATTCAGGACTGAGGATTGAGGATTGAGGATTGAGCTTTGGGGATTGAAGATTGAGTAGTGAGGATTGAGAATTGAGGATTGAGGATTGAGGATTGAAGATTGAGGATTGGGGACGGAGTGTTGAGGGTTGAGTGATGAGAATTGATGTTTGTGGATTGAGATTTGAAGATTGCAGATTGAGTATTGAGTATTGAAAACTGTGAATTGATGACATTCTATTGAGGATTGAGGATTCACGACTGATTGTTGAGGACTGAGTGCTGAAGATTGAGGATTCAGTATTGAGGATTCAGGATTGAGGTTTGAGGACAGAGGATTGAGGATTGAGGATTGAGGATTGAGGATTGAGGATTGAGGTTTGAGTATTGAATCCTGAGAATTCAGGATATTCTATTGAGTATTGAGAATTGAGGATTGATGGTTGAGTATTGAGGATTGAGCATTGAGGATTGAGGATTGAGGATTGAGGATTGAGTATTGAGGATTGAGGATTGAAGATTGAATATTGATGATTGAAGATTGAGGATCGAGGATTGAGGGTTGTGGATTGAGGACGAGGACTGAGGGTTGAGAATTGATGTTTGAGGTCTGAGGATTGAGGACTGAGGATTGAGAATTTAGGATTGAGGATTGAGGATTGAAGATTGAGGATTGAGGATTGAGGATTGAGGATTGAGGATTGAAGATTGAGTATTGAGGATTGAAGCCTGACGATAGAGGATTGAGGATTGAGCATTGAGGATTGAGGACGGAGGATTGAAGATTGAGTATTGAGGATTGAAGATTGAGGTTTGAGGTTTGAGGATTGAATACTGAGTATTGAGGATTAAAGATTGGGGATTGAGGATTGAGGATTCAGGATTGAGGATTGAGGATTGAGGATTGAAGATTGATTATTGAGGAGTGAAGATTGAGGACTGAGGATTGAGGATTGAGGATTGAGGATTGAAGATTGAGGATTGGGGATTGAGGATTGAAGATTGAGGATTGAGTATTGAGGATTGAGAATTGACGATTGATTATTGAAGATTGAGTATTGAGGATTGAGGATTGAGGACTGAGGATTGAGGATTGAGGATTGAGTATAGGGGATTGAAGATTGAGGATTGAGGATTGAGGATTGAGGATTGCGGATGAGGTCTGAGGGTTGAGGATTGAGGATTGAGTGTTGAGGATTGAGGATTGAGGATTGAAGATTGAGTATTGATGATTGAAGATTGAGGATCGAGGATTGAGGGTTGTGGATTGAGGACGAGGACTGAGGGTTGAGTATTGATGTTAGAGGTCTGAGGATTGAGAATTGAGGATTGGGGATTGAGGATTGAAGATTGAGGATTGGGTGTTGAGGATTGAAGAATGAGGATTGAGGATTGAGGATTGAGGATTGAGGATTGAAGATTGAGTATTGAGGATTGAAGGTTGAGCATTGAGGATTGAGGATTGAGGATTGAGGATTGAGGATTGAGGATTGAGGATTGAGGATTGAAGCCTGACGATTGAGGATTGAGGGTTGAGGATTGAGGATTGAGGATGGAGGATTGAAGATTGAGTATTGAGGATTGAAGATTGAGAATTGAGAATTGAGTCTTGAGGATTGAGGGTTGAGTGTTGAGGTTTGAGTATTGAATCCTGAGAATTCAGGATATTCTGTTGAGTATTGAGAATTGAGCATTGATGGTTGAGTATTGAGGATTGAGGATTGAGGATTGAGGATTGAGAATAGAGGATTGAGGATTGAGGATTGAATATTGAGGATTGGGTATTGAGGATTGAAGAATGAGGGTTGAGGATTGAGGATTGAGGTTTGAGGATTGAGGATTGAAGATTCAGTATTGAGGATCGAAGATTGAGAGCTGAGGATTGAGGATTGAACATTGAGGAATGAGTGCTGAGGGTTGAGTGGTGAAAATTGATGTTTGTGGATACACGTTGGAAGATTGCAGATTGATTATTGAGTATTGAAAGCTGTGAATTGAGGATATTCTATTGAGGATTGAGGAATGACAACTAATTGTTGAGGACTGAGGGCTGAAGATTGAGGATTCAGGATTGAGGATTCAGAATTGACGTTTGAGGACTGAGGATTGATGTTTGAAGATTGAGGATTGTGGATTGAGGATTGAAGACTGAGGATTGGTTATTGAGGATTGAACATTGAGGATTGAGGGTTGAGGATTGAGGATTGAGGATTGACGATTGAGGATTGAGGAATGAGGATGAGTGCTGAGGGTTGGGTATTGAGGTTTGAGGTCTGAGGACTGAGGATTTAGGATTGAGAATTGAGGATTGAGGATTGAAAATTGAAGACTCAGGATTGGGTATTGAGGATTGAAGATTGAGTATTGAGGATTGAAGATTGAGGATTGGGTATTGTGGATTGAAGAATGAGGATTGAGGATAGAGGATTGAGGATTGAGGATTGCAGATTCAGTATTGAGGTTTGTAGATTGAGGATTGAGGATTGAGGATTGAGGATTGAGCATTGAGGATTGAGGATTGAGGATTGAGGATTGAAGATTGAGTGTTGAGGATTGAAGATTGAGGAATGAGGATTGAGTATTGAGAATTGATGACTGATAGCTGTGTATTGAGGACTGAGTATTGAGGATTGAAGATTGAGTATTGAGGATTCAGAATTGAGGTTTGAGGACTGAGGATTGAGGATTGAAGGTTGAGTATTGAGGATTGAAGATTGAGGATTGAGGATTGATAACTGAGGATTGAGGATGAGGTCTGAGGTTTGAGGATTGAGGCTTGAGGGCTGAGGACCGAGAATTGAGGATTGAGGATTGAGAATGAGGGCTGAGGGTTGAGGATTGAGGTTTGAGGACTGAGGACTGAGGATTGGGGATTGAGAATTGAGGACTGAGGATTGAGGATTGAAGATTGAGGATTGGGTATTGAGGATTGTAGAATGAGGATTGAGGATTGAGGATTGAGGATTGAGGATTGAGGATTGAGGATTGAAGATTGAGTATTAAGGATTGAAAATTGATGACTGAGGATTGAGGATTAATGTTTGAGGATTGAGGATTGAGGATTGAGTATAGGGGATTGAAGATTGAGGATTGAGGATTGAGGATTGAGGATTGAGGATTGAAGCCTGACGATTGAGGATTGAGGATTGAGGATTGAGGATTGAGGATGGAGGGTTGAAGATTGAGTATTGGGGATTGAAGATTGAGGAATGAGGATTGGGTATTGAGGATTGAGGATTGAAGATTCAGTATTGAGGATCGAAGATTGAGAGCTGAGGATTGAGGATTGAACATTGAGGAATGAGTGCTGAGGGTTGAGTGGTGAAAATTGATGTTTGTGGATACACGTTGGAAGATTGCAGATTGATTATTGAGTATTGAAAGCTGTGAATTGAGGATATTCTATTGAGGATTGAGTAATGACAACTGATTGTTGAGGACTGATGGCTGAAGATTGAGGATTCAGGATTGAGGATTCAGAATTGAGGTTTGAGGACTGAGGATTGAGGATTGAAGATTGAGGATTGTGGATTGAGGATTGAAGACTGAGGATTGGGTATTGAGGATTGAACATTGAGGATTGAGGGTTGAGGATTGAGGATTGAGGATTGACGATTGAGGATTGAGGAATGAGGATGAGGGCTGAGGGTTGGGGATTGAGGTTTGAGGTCTGATGTCTGAGGATTGAGGATTGAGAATTGAGGATTGAGGATTGAAAATTGAATACTGAGGATTGGGTATTGAGGATTGAAGCCTGACGATTGAGGATTGAGGATTGAGGATTGAGAATTGAGGATTGAGGATTGAAGATTCAGTATTGAGGATCGAAGATTGATAGCTGAGGATTGAGGATTGAACATTGAGGAATGAGTGCTGAGGGTTGAGTGGTGAAAATTGATGTTTGTGGATACCCGTTGGAAGATTGCAGATTGAGTATTGAGTATTGAAAGCTGTGAATTGTGGATATTCTATTGAGGATTGAGGAATGACGACTGATTGTTGAGGACTGAGGGCTGAAGATTGAGGATTCAGGATTGAGGATTCAGAATTGACGTTTGAGGACTGAGGATTGGTGGTTGAAGATTGAGGATTGGGGATTGAGGATTGAAGACTGAGGATTGGGTATTGAGGATTGAACATTGAGTATTGAGGGTTGAGGATTGAGGATTGAGGTTTGACGATTGAGGATTGAGGAATGAGGATGAGGGCTGAGGGTTGGGTATTGAGGTTTGAGGTCTGAGGACTGAGGATTGAGGATTGAGAATTGAGGATTGAGGATTGAAAATTGAAGACTGAGAATTGGGTATTGAGGATTGAATCGTGACGATTGAGGATTGTGTATTGAGGATTGAGTATTGAGGATTGAGAATTGCAGATTGAGTATTGAGGTTTGAAGATTGAGGGTTGAGGATTGAGGATTGAGGATTGAGCATTGAGGATTGAGGATTGAGGATTGAAGATTGAGTATTGAGGGTTGAAGATTGAGGATTGAGGTCTGTGGATTGAGGATTGAGTATTGAGAATTGAGGATTGAGGATTGACGATTGAAGATTGAGGATTGGGTATTGAGGACTGAGGATTGAGGATTGAGGATTGAGCATTGGGGATTGAAGATTGAGTATTGAGGATAGAAATTTGAGGATTGAGGATTGAGGATTGAAGATTGAGGATTGGGGACGGAGTGTTGAGGGTTGAGTGATGAGAATTGATGATTGTGGATAGAGATTTGAAGATTGCAGATTGAGTATTGAGTACTGAAAACTGTGAATTGATGATACTCTATTGAGGATTGAGGATTGACAACTGATTGCTGAGGACTGAGGGCTGAACGTTGAGTATTCAGGATTGAGGATTCAGGATTAAGGTTTGAGGACTGTGGATTGAGGATTGAGGACTGAGGATTGAGGATTGAGGATTGTGGATTCAAGATTGAGGATTGGGTATTGCGGAATGAACATTCAGGATTGAGGATTGAGGATTGAGGACTGAGGATCGAGGACTGAGGATTGAGGATTGAAGATTGAGGATTGGGGACTGAGGTTTGAAGATCGAGGATTGAGGATTGAGTATTGAGGATTGAGGATTGAAGATTGAGTATTGAGGATTGAAGATTGAGGATTGAGTATTGAGGATTGAGGATTGAGAATTGAGGAATGAGGATTGCGGATTGAGGATTGAGGATTGAAGATTGAGGATTGGGTATTGAGGATTGAAGAATCAGGATTGAGGAATGAGGACTGAGTACTGAGGATTGAAGATTGAGCATTGAGGATTGAAGCCTAACGATTGAGGATTGAGGATTAAGGATTGAGGATTGAGGATGCAGGATTGGAGATTGAGTATTGAGGATTGAAGATTGAGGATTGAGGATTGAGTATTGAGGATTGAGGGTTGAGTGTTAAGGTTTGAGTATTGAATCCTGAGAATTCAGGATATTGTGTTGAGTATTGAGAATTGAGGATTGATGGTTGAGTATTGAGGATTGAGGATTGAGCATTGAGGATTGAGTATTGAGGATTGAGGATTGAGGATTGAAGATTGAATATTGATGATTGAAGGTTGAGGATCGAGGATTGAGGGTTGTGGATTGAGGACGAGGTCTGAGGGTTGAGTATTGATGTTTGAGGTCTGAGGATTGAGGATTGAGGATTGGGAATTGAGGATTGAGGATTGAGGATTGAGGATTGAGTATTGAGGATTGAAGATTGAGGATTGGGTATTGAGGATTGAAGAATGAGGATTGAGGAATGAGGACTGAGTACTGAGGATTGAAGATTGAGTATTGAGGACTGAAGCCTGACGATTGATCAGTGTCTGGGTCAGGAGCAGTGTCAGTGTCAGGAGCAGAGACAGGAGCAGTGTCAGGAGCAGTGTCAGGAGCAGTGTCAGGTGCAGTGTCAGGAGCAGTGTCAGGTGCAGCGTCAGAGTCAGGAGCATTCTCAGGTGCAGTGTTAGTGTGAGGAGCAGTGTGAGGAGCGGTGTGAGTGTCAGGAGCAGTGTCTGCAGCAGTGTCAGGAGCACTGTCAGTGTCACGAGCAGTGTCAGTGCCAGTATCAGGAGCAGTGCCTGTGTCAGGAGCAGTGTGAGGTGCAGTGTCAGGAGCAGTGTCAGGTGCAGCGTCAGTGTCAGGAGCATTCTCAGGTGCAGTGTCAGTGTTAGGAGCAATGTGAGGAGCAGTGTCAGTGTCAGGAGCAGTGTCAGGAGCAGTGTCAGGAGCAGGGTCAGTGTCAGGAGCAGTGTCAGGAGCAGTGACAGGAGCAGTGTCAGTGTCTGTAGCAGTACAAGGAGTAGTGTCAGTGTCAATATCAGGAACAGTATCAGAGTCAGGAGCAGTGTCAGGAGCAGTGTCAGAAGCAGAGCAAGGAGCAGTCCGTGTGTCAGGAACAGCGTCAGTGTCAGGAGCTGTGTCAGGAGCAGAGTCAGGAGCAGAGCCAGGAGCAGTGTCAGTGTCAGTAGCAGTGTCAGTGTCACTATCAGGAGCAGTGTCAGTGTCAGGAGCAGTGTGAGGAGCAGTGTCAGTGACAGGACCAGTGTCAGTGTCAGGAGCAGTGTCAGTGCCAGTATCAGGAGCAGTGTCTGTGTCAGGAGCAGTGTCAGGTGCAGTGTCAGGAGCAGTGTCAGGTGCAGCGTGAGTGTCAGGAGCATTCTCAGGTGCAGTGTCAGTGTCAGGAGCAGTGTGACGAGCAGTGTCAGTGTCAGGAGCAGTGTGACGGACAGCGTCAGTGTCAGGAGCAGTGTCAGGACCAGTGTTAGTTTCAGGAGCAGTGTCAGGACAAGTGTCAGTGTCAGGTGCAGCGTCAGGAGCAGTGTCACGAGCAGTGTCAGTGCCAGGAGCAGTGTCAGGAGCAACGACAGGGACAGTGTCAGTGGCAGTGTCAGTGCCAGGAGCACAGTCAGGACCAGTGCCAATGTCAGGAGCCGTGTAGGGAGGATTGCCAGGATCACCAGCAGTGCCTGTGTCAGGAGCAGTGTCAGGAGCAGTGTCAGGAGCAGTGTCAGTGAGAGTAGCTGTGTCAGGAGCAGTGTCAGTGTCAGCAGCAGTGATATGAACAGCGTCAGGGCGGTGTCAGTTTCAGGAGCAGTGTCAGGAGCAGTGTCAGAAGCAGTGTCAGGCTCATTGTCAGGATCAGCAGCAGTGCCTGTGTCAGGAACAGTGACAGGAGCAGTGTCAGTTTCAGTGTCAGAAGCAGTGTCAGGAGCAGAATCAGTAGCAGTGTCAGTGACAGGAGCAGTGTCAGGACCAGGGACAATGTCAGGAGCAGTATCAGGGCCAATGTCAGGAACAGTGCCAGTGGTAGAAGCAGTGTCAGTACCAGTGTCAGTTACAGGAGCAGGGTCAGTGTCAGAATCTGTGTCAGTGTCAGTGTCGGGAGCAGTGTCAGTGTCAGAAGCTGTGTCAGTAGCGGGGTCAGTGTCAGGATGAGTGTCAGGAGCATTGCCAGTGTCAGTTACTGTGTCTGGAGCAGCGTCAGGACCAGTGTCGTTGCCTGGAGCAGTGTCGGTGTCAGTGTAACTGTCATGGGCAGTGTCAGTGTCAGAGTCAGGAGCAGTGGGAGTATCAGTGTCAGGAGCTGTGTCAGGAGCAGAGTCAGGACCAGTGCCAATGTCAGGAGCTGTGTAGGGAGCATTGCCAGGATCACCAGCAGTGCCTGTGTCAGGAGCAGTGACAGGAGAATTGTCAGTGACAGCAGCTATTTCAGGAGTAGTGTCAGGTGCAGTGTCAGTGTGAGTGACTGGAGCAGTGTCAGGAGCATTGTCAGGATAAGCAGCTGTGTCAGTGTCAGGAGCATGGTCAGTAGCAGTGCCAGTGTCAGTATCAGGAGCAGTGTGAGGAGCAGTGTCAGGAGCAGTGTCAGTGTCAGGAGCAGTGTCTTTGTGAGCACCAGTGTCAGGAACAGTGGCAGGAGCAGTGCCAGTGACAGGAGCAGTGCCAGTGACAGAAGCAGTGTCAGTTTGAGCAGCAGTGTCAGGAACAGTGGGAGGAGCAGTGTCAGTGTCAGGAGCTGTGTCAGGAGCAGTGTCAGGAGCATTGTCAGGATCAGCAGCAGTGTCAGTGTCAGGAGCAGTGTCAGGAGCAGTGTCAGTGTCAGGAGCAGTGTCAGGAGCACGGTCAGGAGCAGTGTCAGTGGCAGTATCAGGAGCAGTGCCTGTGTCAGGAGCAGTGTCAGGTGCAGCGTCAGGAGCAGTGTCGGGTGCAGCGTCAGTGTCTGGAGCTTTCTCAGGTGCAGTGTCAGAGTCAGGAGCAGTGTGAGGAGCAGTGTCTGTGTCAGGAGCAGTGTCAGGACCTGTCTCAGTTTCAGGAGCAGTGTCAGGACAAGCGTCAGTGTCAGGACCAGTGTCAGGAGCAGTATCAGGAGCAGTGTCAGTGTCGGGAACAGTGTCAGGAGCAGTGTCTGTGTCAGGAGCCGTGTCAGGAGCATTGTCAGTATCAGCAGCAGTGTCTGTGTTAGGAGCAGTGTCAGCAGCAGTGTCAGTGCCAGGAGCAGTGTGTGGAGCAGTGTAAGTGTCAGGAGCAGTGTCAGGAGCAGTGTCAGTGTCAGGAGCAGTGTCAGGAGCAGTGTCTATGTCAGGAGCAGTGTCAGGAGCACTGTCAGTGCCAGGTGCAGTGTCAGTGTCAGGAGCTGTGTCAGGAGCAGTGTCAGGAACATGGTCAGGATCAGCAGCAGTGTCAGTGTCACGAGCAGTGTTAGGAGCAGTGTCAGGAGCAGTGTCTGGAGCAGTGTAAGTGACAGGACCAGTGTCAGTGTCAGGAGCAGTGTGACGAGCAGTGTCAGTGTCAGGAGCAGTGTGAGGAGCAGTGTCAGTGTCAGGAGCTGTGTCAGGACCAGTGTCAGTTTCAGGAGCAGTGTCAGGACAAGTGTCAGTGTCAGGTGCAGCGTCAGGAGCAGTGTCAGGAGCAGTGTCAGTGCCAGGAGCAGTGTCAGGTGCAGTGTCATTGTCAGGAGCTGTGTCAGATGTAGTTTCAGGAGCAGTGTCAGTGTCTGTGTCAGGAGCAGTGTCAGGAGCACTGTCAGTGCCAGGAACAGTGTCAGTGTCAGGAGCTGTGTCAGGAGCAGTGTCAGAGTCTGGGGCAGTGTCACGAGCAGCAACAGAATGAATGTCAGCGTCAGTAGCAGTGTCAGGAGCAGTGCCACGGACAGTATCAGGAGCAGTGTCAGTGTCAGGAGCAGTGTCAGGGCAAGTGACAGTGTCACTAGCAGAGTCAGGAGCATTGTCAGTATTAGCAGCAGTGTCTGTGTTAGGAGCAGTGTCAGCAGCAGTGTCAGTGTCAGGAGCAGTGCGAGGAGCAGTGTCAGTGACAGGACCAGTGTCAGTGTCAGGAACAGTGTCAGTGCCAGTATCACGAGCAGTGTCTGTGTCAGGAGCAGTGTCAGGTGCAGTGTCAGGAGCAGTGTCAGGTGCAGCGTCAGTGTCAGGAGCATTCTCAGGTGCAGTGTCAGTGTCAGGAGCAGCGTGAGGAGCAGTGTCAGTGTGAGGAGCAGTGTCAGGACCAGTGTCAGTTTCAGGAGTAGTGTCAGGACAAGTGTCAGTATCATGTGCAGTGTCAGGAGCAGTGTCAGGAGCAGTGTCAGGAGCAGTGTCAGGAGCAGTGTCAGGAGCAGTGACAGTCCCAGGAGCACTGTCAGGAGCATTGTCAGGAGCAGTGTCAGGGTCAATGTCAGGATCAGCAGCAGTGTCTGTGTCAGGAGCAGTGTCAGGAGCAGTGTCAGTGTCAGGAGCAGTGTCAGGTGCAGTGTCAGAAGCAATGTCAGCAGCAGTGTCTGTGACAGTAGCTTTGTCAGGAGCAGTGTCAGTCACAGCAGCAGTCATGGTAACAGTGTCAGGGGCAGTGTCAGTGTCAGGAGCAGTGTCAGTGTCTGGAGCAGTGTCAGGAGCAGTGTCAGGAACAGGGTCAGTGTCAGGAGCAGTGTCAGGAGCAGCGTCAGGAGCATTGTCAGTGTCTGGAGCAGTGACATGAGCAGTGTCTGGAGCAGTGTCAGTGACAGTATCTTTGTCAGGAGCAGTGTCAGTGTCTGGAGCAGTGTCAGGAGTAGTGTCAGGAGCAGTGTCAGTGTCAGTGTCTGGAGCGGTGTCAGGAGCAGTGTCAAGCTCTGGAGCAGTGTCAGTATCAGGAGCTGTGTCAGGAGCTGTGTCAGGAGCAGTGTCAGGCGCAGTGTCAGTGACAGTAGCTGCGTCAGGAGCAGTGTCAGTGTCAGCAGCAGTGTTAGGAACAGTGTCAGGGTCGGTGTCAGCTTCAGGAGCAGTGTCAGGAGCAGTGTCAGTGTCAGGAGCAGTGTCAGCGTCAGGAGCAGTGTCAGGAGCATTGTCAGGGACAGCAGCAGTTTCTGTGTCTGGAGCAGTGTCAGGCGCAGTGTCAGGAGCAGTGTCAGTGTCTGGAGCAGTGACAGGAGCAGTGTCTGGAGCAGTGTCAGTCACAGGAGCAGTGTCAGGGTCAGTGGCATTCTCAGGAGCAGTGCCTGTGTCAGGAGCAGTGTCTGGAGCAGTGTCAGTGTCAGGAGCAGTGTTAGTGTCAGGAGCAGTGTCAGTGTCATTGTCAGGAGCAGTGACATAGAGCAGTGTCAGGTGCAGCGTCAGTGTCAGGAGCATTCTCAGGTGCAGTGTCAGTGTCAGGAGCAGTGTGAGGAGCAGTGTCATTGTCAGGAGCAGTGTCAGGACCAGTGTCAGCTTCAGGAGCAGTGTCAGGACAAGTGTCAGAGTCAGGTGCAGCGTCAGGAGCAGTGTCAGGAGCAGTGTCAGTGCCAGGAGCAGTGTCAGGAGCAGGGTCAGGGGCAGTGTCAGTGGCAGTGTCAGTGTCAGGAGCAGAGTCAGGACCAGTGCCAATGTCAGGAGCTGTGTAGGGAGCATTGCCAGGATCACCAGCAGTGCCTGTGTCAGGAGCAGTGACAGGAGAAGTGTCAGTGACAGCAGCTATTTCAGGAGTAGTGTCAGGTGCAGTGTCAGTGTCAGTGACTGGAGCAGTGACAGGAGCAGTGACAGGTGCAGCGTCAGTGTCAGGAGCATTCTCAGGTGCAGTGTCAGTGTCAGGAGCAGTGTGAGGAGCAGTGTCAGTGTCAGGAGCAGTGTCAGGACCAGTGTCAGCTTCACGAGCAGTGTCAGGACAAGTGTCGGTGTCAGGAGCAGTGTGAGGAGCAGTGTCAGTGACAGGACCAGCGTCAGTGTCAGGAGCAGTGTCAGCGCCAGTATCAGGAGCAGTGTCTGTGTCAGGAGCAGTGTCAGGTGCAGTGTCAGGAGCAGTGTCGGGTTCAGCGTGAGCGTCAGGAGCATTCTCAGGTGCAGTGTCAGTGTCAGGAGCAGTGTGACGAGCAGTGTCAGTGTCAGGAGCAGTGTGACGTACAGTGTCAGTGTCAGGAGCAGTGTCAGGATCAGTGTCAGTTTCAGGAGCAGAGTCAGGACAAGTGTCAGTGTCAGGTGCAGCGCCAGGAGCAGTGTCAGGAGCAGTGTCAGTGTCTGGAGCAGTTTCAGGAGCAGTGTCAGGAGCAGGGTCAGTGTCAGGAGCAGTATCAGGAGCAGTGACAGGAGCAGTGTCAGAGTCTGTAGCAGTACAGGAGCAGTGTCAGTGTCAGTACCAGGAACAGTATCAGAGTCAGGAGCAGTGTCAGGAGCAGTGTCAGGAGCAGTGTGAGGAGCAGTGTCAGTGTCAGGAGCAGCGTCAGGAGCAGTGTCAGTGTGAGGAGCAGATTCAGGGGCATTCTCAGGAACAGCAGCAGTGCCAGTGTCAGCAGCAGTTTCAGGAGCAGTGTCAGTGTCAGGAGCAGTGTCAGGAGCATTCTCAGGATCAGCAGCACCGTCAGTGTCAGGAGCAGTGACAGGAGAAGTGTCAGTGACAGCAGCTATTTCAGGAGTAGTGTCAGGTGCAGTGTCAGTGTCAGTGGCTGGAGCAGTGTCAGGAGCATTGTCAGGATCAGCAGCAGTGTCAGTGTCAGCAGCATGGTCAGTAGCAGTGCCAGTGTCATTATCAGGAGCAGTGTCAGGAGCAGTGTCAGAGTCAGGAGCAGTGTCAGGAGCAGTGTCAGGAGCAGTGTCAGTGTCAGGAGCTGTGTCAGGAGCAGTGTCAGGGTTAGTGTCAGGGACAGGAGCAGTGTCGGGGTCAGTGTCAGTGGCTGGAGCAGTGTCAGGAGCATTGTCAGGATCAGCAGCAGTGTCAGTCTCAGCAGCATGGTCAGTAGCAGTGCCAGTGTCAGTATCAGGAGCAGTGTCAGGAGCAGTGTCAGAGTCAGGAGCAGTGTCAGGAGCAGTGACAGGAGCAGTGTCAGTGTGAGCAGCAGTGTCAGGAACAGTGGGAGGAGCAGTGTCAGTGTCAGGAGCTGTGTCAGGAGCAGTGTCAGGAGCACTGTCAGTGTCAGGAGCAGTGTCAGGACCAGTGTCAGATTCAGGAGCAGTGTCAGGACAAGTGTCGGTGTCAGCAGCAGTGTGAGGAGCAGCGTCAGTGACAAGACCAGTGTCAGTGTCAGGAGCAGTGTCAGTGCCAGTATCAGGAGCAGTGTCAGTGCCAGTATCAGGAGCAGTGTCTGTGTCAGGAGCAGTGTCAGGTGCAGTGTCAGGAGCAGAGTCAGGTGCAGCGTGAGTGTCAGGAGCATTCTCAGGTGCAGTGTCAGTGTCAGGAGCAGTGTGACGAGCAGTGTTAGTGTTAGGAGCAGTGTGACGAGCAGTGTCAGTGTCAGGAGCAGTGTCAGGACCAGTGTCAGTTTCAGGAGCAGAGTCAGGAGAAGTGTCAGTGTCAGGTGCAGCGTCAGGAGCAGTGTCAGGGGCAGTGTCAGTGCCAGGAGCAGTGTCAGGAGCAGGGTCAGAGGCAGTGTCAGTGGCAGTGTCAGTGTCAGGAGCAGAGTCAGGACCAGTGCCAATGTCAGGAGCTGTGTAGGGAGCATTGCCAGGATAACCAGCAGTGCCTGTGTCAGGAGCAGTGACAGGAGCACTGTCAGTGTTAGGAGCAGTGTGACGAGCAGTGTCAGTGACAGGAGCAGTGTCAGTGACAGGAGCAGTGTGAGGAGCAGTGTCAGGACCAGTGTCAGTTTCAGGAGCAGTGTCAGGACAAGTGTCAGTATCATGTGCAGTGTGAGGAGCAGTGTCAGTGACTGGACCAGTGTCAGTGTCAGGAGCACTGTCAGTGCCAGTATCAGGAGCAGTGTCTGTGTCAGGAGCAGTGTCAGGTGCAGTGTCAGATGTAGTGTCAGGTGCAGCGTGAGTGTCAGGAGCATTCTCAGGTGCAGTGTCAGTGTCAGGAGCAGTGTGACGAGCAGCGTCAGTGTGAGGAGCAGTGTGACGAGCAGTGTCAGCGTCAGGAGCAGTGTCAGGACCAGTGTCAGCTTCACGAGCAGTGTCAGGACAAGTGTCGGTGTCAGGAGCAGTGTGAGGAGCAGTGTCAGTGTCAGGAGCAGTGTCAGCGTCAGGAGCAGTGTCAGGAGCATTGTCAGGGACAGCAGCAGTTTCTGTGTCTGGAGCAGTGTCAGGCGCAGTGTCAGGAGCAGTGTCAGTGTCTGGAGCAGTGACAGGAGCAGTGTGAGGAGCAGTGTCATTGTCAGGAGCAGTGTCAGGACCAGTGTCAGCTTCAGGAGCAGTGTCAGGACAAGTGTCAGAGTCAGGTGCAGCGTCAGGAGCAGTGTCAGGAGCAGTGTCAGTGCCAGGAGCAGTGTCAGGAGCAGGGTCAGGGGCAGTGTCAGTGGCAGTGTCAGTGTCAGGAGCAGAGTCAGGACCAGTGCCAATGTCAGGAGCTGTGTAGGGAGCATTGCCAGGATCACCAGCAGTGCCTGTGTCAGGAGCAGTGACAGGAGAAGTGTCAGTGACAGCAGCTATTTCAGGAGTAGTGTCAGGAGCAGTGTCAGTGTCAGGAGCACTGTCTTTGTGAGCAGCAGTGTCAGGAACAGTGGCAGGAGCAGTGTCTGGTCCAGTGCCAGTGTCAGGAGCAGTGTCAGTGTCAGCTGCAATGTTAGGAACAGTGTCAGGGGTAGTGTCAGTGTCAGGAGCAGTGTCAGTGTCTGGAGCAGTTTCAGGAGCAGTGTCAGGAGCAGGGTCAGTGTCAGGAGCAGTATCAGGAGCAGTGACAGGAGCAGTGTCAGAGTCTGTAGCAGCACAAGGAGCAGTGTCAGTGTCAGTACCAGGAACAGTATCAGAGTCAGGAGCAGTGTCAGGAGCAGTGTCAGGAGCAGTGTGAGGAGCAGTGTCAGTGTCAGGAGCAGCGTCAGGAGCAGTGTCAGTGTGAGGAGCAGATTCAGGGGCATTCTCAGGAACAGCAGCAGTGCCAGTGTCAGCAGCAGTGTCAGGAGCAGTGTCAGTGTCAGGAGCAGTGTCAGGAGCATTCTCAGGATCAGCAGCACCGTCAGTGTCAGGAGCAGTGACAGGAGAAGTGTCAGTGACAGCAGCTATTTCAGGAGAAGTGTCAGGTGCAGTGTCAGTGTCAGTGGCTGGAGCAGTGTCAGGAGCATTGTCAGGATCAGCAGCAGTGTCAGTGTCAGCAGCATGGTCAGTAGCAGTGCCAGTGTCATTATCAGGAGCAGTGTCAGGAGCAGTGTCAGAGTCAGGAGCAGTGTCAGGAGCAGTGTCAGGAGCAGTGTCTGGAGCAGTGTCAGTGTCAGGAGCAGTGTCAGTGTCAGGAGCAGTGCCCTTGTCAGTGTCAGGAGCAGTGACAGGAGCAGTGTCAGGTGCAGCGTCAGTGTCAGGGGCATTCTCAGGTGCAGAGTCAGTGTCAGGAGCTGTGTGAGGAGCAGTGTCAGTGTCAGGAGCTGTGTCAGGACCAGTGTCAGGTTCAGGAGCAGTGTCAGGACAAGTGTCGGTGTCAGGAGCAGTGTGAGGAGCAGTGTCAGTGACTGGACCAGTGTCAGTGTCAGGAGCACTGTCAGTGCCAGTATCAGGAGCAGTGTCTGTGTCAGGAGCAGTGTCAGGTGCAGTGTCAGATGTAGTGTCAGGTGCAGCGTGAGTGTCAGGAGCATTCTCAGGTGCAGTGTCAGTGTCAGGAGCAGTGTGACGAGCAGCGTCAGTGTGAGGAGCAGTGTGACGAGCAGTGTCAGTGTCAGGAGCAGTGTCAGGACCAGTGTCAGTTTCAGGAGCACTGTCAGGATAAGTGTCAGTGTCAGGTGCAGCTTCAGGAGCAGCGTCAGGGGCAGTGTTAGTGCCAGGAGCAGTGTCTGGAGCAGGGTCAGGGGCAGTGTCAGTGGCAGTGTCAGTGTCAGGAGCAGAGTCAGGACCAATGCCAATGTCAGGAGCTGTGTAGGGAGCATTGCCAGGATCACCAGCAGTGCCTGTGTCAGGAGCAGTGACAGGAGCAGTGTCAGTGTTAGGAGCAGTGTGGCGAGCAGTGTCAGTGACAGGAGCAGTGTCAGTGACAGGAGCAGAGTCAGGAGCAGTGTCAGTGTCAGAAGCAGTGTCAGGACCAGTGTCAGCTTCAT
Organism: Calliopsis andreniformis; assembly: GCF_051401765.1. NCBI lineage: Eukaryota > Metazoa > Arthropoda > Insecta > Hymenoptera > Andrenidae > Calliopsis > Calliopsis andreniformis. The sequence continues at coordinate 63,526 of NW_027480890.1, read as the reverse complement.
GAGCAGTGTCAGGACAAGTGTCGGTGTCAGGAGCAGTGTGAGGAGCAGTGTCAGTGACAGGACCAGCGTCAGTGTCAGGAGCAGTGTCAGCGCCAGTATCAGGAGCAGCGTCTGTGTCAGGAGCAGTGTCAGGAGCAGAGTCAGTGTCAGGAGCAGTGACAGTGTCAGTGTCAGGAGCAGTGACAGGAGCAGTGACAGGTGCAGCGTCAGTGTCAGGAGCATTCTCAGGTGCAGTGTCAGTGTCAGGAGCAGTGTGACGAGCAGTGTCAGTGTCAGGAGCAGTGTGACGTACAGTGTCAGTGTCAGGAGCAGTGTCAGGATCAGTGTCAGTTTCAGGAGCAGTGTCAGGACAAGTGTCAGTGTCAGGTGCAGCGCCAGGAGCAGTGTCAGGAGCAGTGTCAGTGTCTGGAGCAGTTTCAGGAGCAGTGTCAGGAGCAGGGTCAGTGTCAGGAGCAGTATCAGGAGCAGTGACAGGAGCAGTGTCAGAGTCTGTAGCAGTACAGGAGCAGTGTCAGTGTCAGTACCAGGAACAGTATCAGAGTCAGGAGCAGTGTCAGGAGCAGTGTCAGGAGCAGTGTGAGGAGCAGTGTCAGTGTCAGGAGCAGTGTCAGGAGCAGTGTCAGGAGCAGGGTCAGTGTCAGGAGCAGTGTCAGGAGCAGTGACAGGAGCAGTGTCAGTGTCTGTAGCAGTACAAGGAGTAGTGTCAGTGTCAATATCAGGAACAGTATCAGAGTCAGGAGCAGTGTCAGGAGCAGTGTCAGAAGCAGAGCAAGGAGCAGTCCGTGTGTCAGGAACAGCGTCAGAGTCAGGAGCTGTGTCAGGAGCAGAGTCAGGAGCAGAGCCAGGAGCAGTGTCAGTGTCAGTAGCAGTGTCAGTGTCACTATCAGGAGCAGTGTCAGTGTCAGGAGCAGTGTGAGGAGCAGTGTCAGTGACAGGACCAGTGTCAGTGTCAGGAGCAGTGTCAGTGCCAGTATCAGGAGCAGTGTCTGTGTCAGGAGCAGTGTCAGGTGCAGTGTCAGGAGCAGTGTCAGGTGCAGCGTGAGTGTCAGGAGCATTCTCAGGTGCAGTGTCAGTGTCAGGAGCAGTGTGACGAGCAGTGTCAGTGTCAGGAGCAGTGTGACGGACAGCGTCAGTGTCAGGAGCAGTGTCAGGACCAGTGTTAGTTTCAGGAGCAGTGTCAGGACAAGTGTCAGTGTCAGGTGCAGCGTCAGGAGCAGTGTCACGAGCAGTGTCAGTGCCAGGAGCAGTGTCAGGAGCAACGACAGGGACAGTGTCAGTGGCAGTGTCAGTGCCAGGAGCACAGTCAGGACCAGTGCCAATGTCAGGAGCCGTGTAGGGAGGATTGCCAGGATCACCAGCAGTGCCTGTGTCAGGAGCAGTGTCAGGAGCAGTGTCAGGAGCAGTGTCAGTGAGAGTAGCTGTGTCAGGAGCAGTGTCAGTGTCAGCAGCAGTGATATGAACAGCGTCAGGGCGGTGTCAGTTTCAGGAGCAGTGTCAGGAGCAGTGTCAGAAGCAGTGTCAGGCTCATTGTCAGGATCAGCAGCAGTGCCTGTGTCAGGAACAGTGACAGGAGCAGTGTCAGTTTCAGTGTCAGAAGCAGTGTCAGGAGCAGAATCAGTAGCAGTGTCAGTGACAGGAGCAGTGTCAGGACCAGGGACAATGTCAGGAGCAGTATCAGGGCCAATGTCAGGAACAGTGCCAGTGGTAGAAGCAGTGTCAGTACCAGTGTCAGTTACAGGAGCAGGGTCAGTGTCAGAATCTGTGTCAGTGTCAGTGTCGGGAGCAGTGTCAGTGTCAGAAGCTGTGTCAGTAGCGGGGTCAGTGTCAGGATGAGTGTCAGGAGCATTGCCAGTGTCAGTTACTGTGTCTGGAGCAGCGTCAGGACCAGTGTCGTTGCCTGGAGCAGTGTCGGTGTCAGTGTAACTGTCATGGGCAGTGTCAGTGTCAGAGTCAGGAGCAGTGGGAGTATCAGTGTCAGGAGCTGTGTCAGGAGCAGAGTCAGGACCAGTGCCAATGTCAGGAGCTGTGTAGGGAGCATTGCCAGGATCACCAGCAGTGCCTGTGTCAGGAGCAGTGACAGGAGAATTGTCAGTGACAGCAGCTATTTCAGGAGTAGTGTCAGGTGCAGTGTCAGTGTGAGTGACTGGAGCAGTGTCAGGAGCATTGTCAGGATAAGCAGCTGTGTCAGTGTCAGGAGCATGGTCAGTAGCAGTGCCAGTGTCAGTATCAGGAGCAGTGTGAGGAGCAGTGTCAGGAGCAGTGTCAGTGTCAGGAGCAGTGTCTTTGTGAGCACCAGTGTCAGGAACAGTGGCAGGAGCAGTGCCAGTGACAGGAGCAGTGCCAGTGACAGAAGCAGTGTCAGTTTGAGCAGCAGTGTCAGGAACAGTGGGAGGAGCAGTGTCAGTGTCAGGAGCTGTGTCAGGAGCAGTGTCAGGAGCATTGTCAGGATCAGCAGCAGTGTCAGTGTCAGGAGCAGTGTCAGGAGCAGTGTCAGTGTCAGGAGCAGTGTCAGGAGCACGGTCAGGAGCAGTGTCAGTGGCAGTATCAGGAGCAGTGCCTGTGTCAGGAGCAGTGTCAGGTGCAGCGTCAGGAGCAGTGTCGGGTGCAGCGTCAGTGTCTGGAGCTTTCTCAGGTGCAGTGTCAGAGTCAGGAGCAGTGTGAGGAGCAGTGTCTGTGTCAGGAGCAGTGTCAGGACCTGTCTCAGTTTCAGGAGCAGTGTCAGGACAAGCGTCAGTGTCAGGACCAGTGTCAGGAGCAGTATCAGGAGCAGTGTCAGTGTCGGGAACAGTGTCAGGAGCAGTGTCTGTGTCAGGAGCCGTGTCAGGAGCATTGTCAGTATCAGCAGCAGTGTCTGTGTTAGGAGCAGTGTCAGCAGCAGTGTCAGTGCCAGGAGCAGTGTGTGGAGCAGTGTAAGTGTCAGGAGCAGTGTCAGGAGCAGTGTCAGTGTCAGGAGCAGTGTCAGGAGCAGTGTCTATGTCAGGAGCAGTGTCAGGAGCACTGTCAGTGCCAGGTGCAGTGTCAGTGTCAGGAGCTGTGTCAGGAGCAGTGTCAGGAACATGGTCAGGATCAGCAGCAGTGTCAGTGTCACGAGCAGTGTTAGGAGCAGTGTCAGGAGCAGTGTCTGGAGCAGTGTAAGTGACAGGACCAGTGTCAGTGTCAGGAGCAGTGTGACGAGCAGTGTCAGTGTCAGGAGCAGTGTGAGGAGCAGTGTCAGTGTCAGGAGCTGTGTCAGGACCAGTGTCAGTTTCAGGAGCAGTGTCAGGACAAGTGTCAGTGTCAGGTGCAGCGTCAGGAGCAGTGTCAGGAGCAGTGTCAGTGCCAGGAGCAGCGTCAGGTGCAGTGTCATTGTCAGGAGCTGTGTCAGATGTAGTTTCAGGAGCAGTGTCAGTGTCTGTGTCAGGAGCAGTGTCAGGAGCACTGTCAGTGCCAGGAACAGTGTCAGTGTCAGGAGCTGTGTCAGGAGCAGTGTCAGAGTCTGGGGCAGTGTCACGAGCAGCAACAGAATGAATGTCAGCGTCAGTAGCAGTGTCAGGAGCAGTGCCACGGACAGTATCAGGAGCAGTGTCAGTGTCAGGAGCAGTGTCAGGGCAAGTGACAGTGTCACTAGCAGAGTCAGGAGCATTGTCAGTATTAGCAGCAGTGTCTGTGTTAGGAGCAGTGTCAGCAGCAGTGTCAGTGTCAGGAGCAGTGCGAGGAGCAGTGTCAGTGACAGGACCAGTGTCAGTGTCAGGAACAGTGTCAGTGCCAGTATCACGAGCAGTGTCTGTGTCAGGAGCAGTGTCAGGTGCAGTGTCAGGAGCAGTGTCAGGTGCAGCGTCAGTGTCAGGAGCATTCTCAGGTGCAGTGTCAGTGTCAGGAGCAGCGTGAGGAGCAGTGTCAGTGTGAGGAGCAGTGTCAGGACCAGTGTCAGTTTCAGGAGTAGTGTCAGGACAAGTGTCAGTATCATGTGCAGTGTCAGGAGCAGTGTCAGGAGCAGTGTCAGGAGCAGTGTCAGGAGCAGTGTCAGGAGCAGTGACAGTCCCAGGAGCACTGTCAGGTGCATTGTCAGGAGCAGTGTCAGGGTCAATGTCAGGATCAGCAGCAGTGTCTGTGTCAGGAGCAGTGTCAGGAGCAGTGTCAGTGTCAGGAGCAGTGTCAGGTGCAGTGTCAGAAGCAATGTCAGCAGCAGTGTCTGTGACAGTAGCTTTGTCAGGAGCAGTGTCAGTCACAGCAGCAGTCATGGTAACAGTGTCAGGAACAGGGTCAGTGTCAGGAGCAGTGTCTGGAGCAGTGTCAGGAGCAGTGTCAGGAACAGGGTCAGTGTCAGGAGCAGTGTCAGGAGCAGCGTCAGGAGCATTGTCAGTGTCTGGAGCAGTGACATGAGCAGTGTCTGGAGCAGTGTCAGTGACAGTATCTTTGTCAGGAGCAGTGTCAGTGTCTGGAGCAGTGTCAGGAGTAGTGTCAGGAGCAGTGTCAGTGTCAGTGTCTGGAGCGGTGTCAGGAGCAGTGTCAAGCTCTGGAGCAGTGTCAGTATCAGGAGCTGTGTCAGGAGCTGTGTCAGGAGCAGTGTCAGGCGCAGTGTCAGTGACAGTAGCTGCGTCAGGAGCAGTGTCAGTGTCAGCAGCAGTGTTAGGAACAGTGTCAGGGTCGGTGTCAGCTTCAGGAGCAGTGTCAGGAGCAGTGTCAGTGTCAGGAGCAGTGTCAGCGTCAGGAGCAGTGTCAGGAGCATTGTCAGGGACAGCAGCAGTTTCTGTGTCTGGAGCAGTGTCAGGCGCAGTGTCAGGAGCAGTGTCAGTGTCTGGAGCAGTGACAGGAGCAGTGTCTGGAGCAGTGTCAGTCACAGGAGCAGTGTCAGGGTCAGTGGCATTCTCAGGAGCAGTGCCTGTGTCAGGAGCAGTGTCTGGAGCAGTGTCAGTGTCAGGAGCAGTGTTAGTGTCAGGAGCAGTGTCAGTGTCATTGTCAGGAGCAGTGACATAGAGCAGTGTCAGGTGCAGCGTCAGTGTCAGGAGCATTCTCAGGTGCAGTGTCAGTGTCAGGAGCAGTGTGAGGAGCAGTGTCATTGTCAGGAGCAGTGTCAGGACCAGTGTCAGCTTCAGGAGCAGTGTCAGGACAAGTGTCAGAGTCAGGTGCAGCGTCAGGAGCAGTGTCAGGAGCAGTGTCAGTGCCAGGAGCAGTGTCAGGAGCAGGGTCAGGGGCAGTGTCAGTGGCAGTGTCAGTGTCAGGAGCAGAGTCAGGACCAGTGCCAATGTCAGGAGCTGTGTAGGGAGCATTGCCAGGATCACCAGCAGTGCCTGTGTCAGGAGCAGTGACAGGAGAAGTGTCAGTGACAGCAGCTATTTCAGGAGTAGTGTCAGGTGCAGTGTCAGTGTCAGTGACTGGAGCAGTGACAGGAGCAGTGACAGGTGCAGCGTCAGTGTCAGGAGCATTCTCAGGTGCAGTGTCAGTGTCAGGAGCAGTGTGAGGAGCAGTGTCAGTGTCAGGAGCAGTGTCAGGACCAGTGTCAGCTTCACGAGCAGTGTCAGGACAAGTGTCGGTGTCAGGAGCAGTGTGAGGAGCAGTGTCAGTGACAGGACCAGCGTCAGTGTCAGGAGCAGTGTCAGCGCCAGTATCAGGAGCAGTGTCTGTGTCAGGAGCAGTGTCAGGTGCAGTGTCAGGAGCAGTGTCGGGTTCAGCGTGAGCGTCAGGAGCATTCTCAGGTGCAGTGTCAGTGTCAGGAGCAGTGTGACGAGCAGTGTCAGTGTCAGGAGCAGTGTGACGTACAGTGTCAGTGTCAGGAGCAGTGTCAGGATCAGTGTCAGTTTCAGGAGCAGAGTCAGGACAAGTGTCAGTGTCAGGTGCAGCGCCAGGAGCAGTGTCAGGAGCAGTGTCAGTGTCTGGAGCAGTTTCAGGAGCAGTGTCAGGAGCAGGGTCAGTGTCAGGAGCAGTATCAGGAGCAGTGACAGGAGCAGTGTCAGAGTCTGTAGCAGTACAGGAGCAGTGTCAGTGTCAGTACCAGGAACAGTATCAGAGTCAGGAGCAGTGTCAGGAGCAGTGTCAGGAGCAGTGTGAGGAGCAGTGTCAGTGTCAGGAGCAGCGTCAGGAGCAGTGTCAGTGTGAGGAGCAGATTCAGGGGCATTCTCAGGAACAGCAGCAGTGCCAGTGTCAGCAGCAGTGTCAGGAGCAGTGTCAGTGTCAGGAGCAGTGTCAGGAGCATTCTCAGGATCAGCAGCACCGTCAGTGTCAGGAGCAGTGACAGGAGAAGTGTCAGTGACAGCAGCTATTTCAGGAGTAGTGTCAGGTGCAGTGTCAGTGTCAGTGGCTGGAGCAGTGTCAGGAGCATTGTCAGGATCAGCAGCAGTGTCAGTGTCAGCAGCATGGTCAGTAGCAGTGCCAGTGTCATTATCAGGAGCAGTGTCAGGAGCAGTGTCAGAGTCAGGAGCAGTGTCAGGAGCAGTGTCAGGAGCAGTGTCAGTGTCAGGAGCTGTGTCAGGAGCAGTGTCAGGGTTAGTGTCAGGGACAGGAGCAGTGTCGGGGTCAGTGTCAGTGGCTGGAGCAGTGTCAGGAGCATTGTCAGGATCAGCAGCAGTGTCAGTCTCAGCAGCATGGTCAGTAGCAGTGCCAGTGTCAGTATCAGGAGCAGTGTCAGGAGCAGTGTCAGAGTCAGGAGCAGTGTCAGGAGCAGTGACAGGAGCAGTGTCAGTGTGAGCAGCAGTGTCAGGAACAGTGGGAGGAGCAGTGTCAGTGTCAGGAGCTGTGTCAGGAGCAGTGTCAGGACCAGTGTCAGCTTCACGAGCAGTGTCAGGACAAGTGTCGGTGTCAGGAGCAGTGTGAGGAGCAGTGTCAGTGACAGGACCAGCGTCAGTGTCAGGAGCAGTGTCAGCGCCAGTATCAGGAGCAGTGTCTGTGTCAGGAGCAGTGTCAGGTGCAGTGTCAGGAGCAGTGTCGGGTTCAGCGTGAGCGTCAGGAGCATTCTCAGGTGCAGTGTCAGTGTCAGGAGCAGTGTGACGAGCAGTGTCAGTGTCAGGAGCAGTGTGACGTACAGTGTCAGTGTCAGGAGCAGTGTCAGGATCAGTGTCAGTTTCAGGAGCAGAGTCAGGACAAGTGTCAGTGTCAGGTGCAGCGCCAGGAGCAGTGTCAGGAGCAGTGTCAGTGTCTGGAGCAGTTTCAGGAGCAGTGTCAGGAGCAGGGTCAGTGTCAGGAGCAGTATCAGGAGCAGTGACAGGAGCAGTGTCAGAGTCTGTAGCAGTACAGGAGCAGTGTCAGTGTCAGTACCAGGAACAGTATCAGAGTCAGGAGCAGTGTCAGGAGCAGTGTCAGGAGCAGTGTGAGGAGCAGTGTCAGTGTCAGGAGCAGCGTCAGGAGCAGTGTCAGTGTGAGGAGCAGATTCAGGGGCATTCTCAGGAACAGCAGCAGTGCCAGTGTCAGCAGCAGTGTCAGGAGCAGTGTCAGTGTCAGGAGCAGTGTCAGGAGCATTCTCAGGATCAGCAGCACCGTCAGTGTCAGGAGCAGTGACAGGAGAAGTGTCAGTGACAGCAGCTATTTCAGGAGTAGTGTCAGGTGCAGTGTCAGTGTCAGTGGCTGGAGCAGTGTCAGGAGCATTGTCAGGATCAGCAGCAGTGTCAGTGTCAGCAGCATGGTCAGTAGCAGTGCCAGTGTCAGTATCAGGAGCAGTGTCAGGAGCAGTGTCAGAGTCAGGAGCAGTGTCAGGAGCAGTGACAGGAGCAGTGTCAGTGTGAGCAGCAGTGTCAGGAACAGTGGGAGGAGCAGTGTCAGTGTCAGGAGCTGTGTCAGGAGCAGTGTCAGGAGCACTGTCAGTGTCAGGAGCAGTGTCAGGACCAGTGTCAGATTCAGGAGCAGTGTCAGGACAAGTGTCGGTGTCAGCAGCAGTGTGAGGAGCAGCGTCAGTGACAAGACCAGTGTCAGTGTCAGGAGCAGTGTCAGTGCCAGTATCAGGAGCAGTGTCAGTGCCAGTATCAGGAGCAGTGTCTGTGTCAGGAGCAGTGTCAGGTGCAGTGTCAGGAGCAGAGTCAGGTGCAGCGTGAGTGTCAGGAGCATTCTCAGGTGCAGTGTCAGTGTCAGGAGCAGTGTGACGAGCAGTGTTAGTGTTAGGAGCAGTGTGACGAGCAGTGTCAGTGTCAGGAGCAGTGTCAGGACCAGTGTCAGTTTCAGGAGCAGAGTCAGGAGAAGTGTCAGTGTCAGGTGCAGCGTCAGGAGCAGTGTCAGGGGCAGTGTCAGTGCCAGGAGCAGTGTCAGGAGCAGGGTCAGAGGCAGTGTCAGTGGCAGTGTCAGTGTCAGGAGCAGAGTCAGGACCAGTGCCAATGTCAGGAGCTGTGTAGGGAGCATTGCCAGGATAACCAGCAGTGCCTGTGTCAGGAGCAGTGACAGGAGCACTGTCAGTGTTAGGAGCAGTGTGACGAGCAGTGTCAGTGACAGGAGCAGTGTCAGTGACAGGAGCAGTGTGAGGAGCAGTGTCAGGACCAGTGTCAGTTTCAGGAGCAGTGTCAGGACAAGTGTCAGTATCATGTGCAGTGTGAGGAGCAGTGTCAGTGACTGGACCAGTGTCAGTGTCAGGAGCACTGTCAGTGCCAGTATCAGGAGCAGTGTCTGTGTCAGGAGCAGTGTCAGGTGCAGTGTCAGATGTAGTGTCAGGTGCAGCGTGAGTGTCAGGAGCATTCTCAGGTGCAGTGTCAGTGTCAGGAGCAGTGTGACGAGCAGCGTCAGTGTGAGGAGCAGTGTGACGAGCAGTGTCAGTGTCAGGAGCAGTGTCAGGACCAGTGTCAGCTTCACGAGCAGTGTCAGGACAAGTGTCGGTGTCAGGAGCAGTGTGAGGAGCAGTGTCAGTGTCAGGAGCAGTGTCAGCGTCAGGAGCAGTGTCAGGAGCATTGTCAGGGACAGCAGCAGTTTCTGTGTCTGGAGCAGTGTCAGGCGCAGTGTCAGGAGCAGTGTCAGTGTCTGGAGCAGTGACAGGAGCAGTGTCTGGAGCAGTGTCAGTGACAGGAGCAGTGTCAGGGTCAGTGGCATTCTCAGGAGCAGTGCCTGTGTCAGGAGCAGTGTCTGGAGCAGTGTCAGTGTCAGGAGCAGTGTTAGTGTCAGGAGCAGTGTCAGTGTCATTGTCAGGAGCAGTGACATAGTGCAGTGTCAGGTGCAGCGTCAGTGTCAGGAGCATTCTCAGGTGCAGTGTCAGTGTCAGGAGCAGTGTGAGGAGCAGTGTCATTGTCAGGAGCAGTGTCAGGACCAGTGTCAGCTTCAGGAGCAGTGTCAGGACAAGTGTCAGAGTCAGGTGCAGCGTCAGGAGCAGTGTCAGGAGCAGTGTCAGTGCCAGGAGCAGTGTCAGGAGCAGGGTCAGGGGCAGTGTCAGTGGCAGTGTCAGTGTCAGGAGCAGAGTCAGGACCAGTGCCAATGTCAGGAGCTGTGTAGGGAGCATTGCCAGGATCACCAGCAGTGCCTGTGTCAGGAGCAGTGACAGGAGAAGTGTCAGTGACAGCAGCTATTTCAGGAGTAGTGTCAGGTGCAGTGTCAGTGTCAGTGACTGGAGCAGTGACAGGAGCAGTGACAGGTGCTGCGTCAGTGTCAGGAGGCATTCTCAGGTGCAGTGTCAGTGTCAGGAGCAGTGTGAGGAGCAGTGTCAGTGTCAGGAGCAGTGTCAGGACCAGTGTCAGCTTCACGAGCAGTGTCAGGACAAGTGTCGGTGTCAGGAGCAGTGTGAGGAGCAGTGTCAGTGACAGGACCAGCGTCAGTGTCAGGAGCAGTGTCAGCGCCAGTATCAGGAGCAGTGTCTGTGTCTGGAGCAGTGTCAGTAGCAGTGTCAGTGTCAGGAGCAGTGTCCAGTGCCAGTGTCAGGAGCAGTGGACAGGGAGCAGTGTCAGTTCCAGGAGCAGTGTCAGGAGCAGGGGGTCAGGGGCAGTGTCAGTGGCAGTGTCAGTGTCAGGAGCAGAGTCAGGACCAGTGCCAATGTCAGGAGCTGTGTAGGGAGCATTGCCAGGATCACCAGCAGTGCCTGTGTCAGGAGCAGTGGACAGGAGAAAGTGTCAGTGACAGCAGCTATTTCAGGAGTAGTGTCAGGAGCAGTGTCAGTGTCAGGAGCACTGTCTTTGTGAGCAGCAGTGTCAGGAACAGTGGCAGGAGCAGTGTCTGGTCCAGTGCCAGTGTCAGGAGCAGTGTCAGTGTCAGCTGCAATGTTAGGAACAGTGTCAGGGGTAGTGTCAGTGTCAGAGGAGCAGTGTCAGTGTCTGGAGCAGTTTCAGGGAGGCAGTGTCAGGAGCAGGGTCAGTGTCAGGAGCAGTATCAGGAGCAGTGACAGGAGCAGTGTCAGAGTCTGTAGGCAGTGTCAGTGTCAGTACCAGGAACAGTATCAGAGTCAGGAGCAGTGTCAGGAGCAGTGTCAGGAGCAGTGTGAGGAGCAGTGTCAGTGTCAGGAGCAGCGTCAGGAGCAGTGTCAGTGTGAGGAGCAGATTCAGGGGCATTCTCAGGAACAGCAGCAGTGCCAGTGTCAGCAGCAGTGTCAGGAGCAGTGTCAGTGTCAGGAGCAGTGTCAGGAGCATTCTCAGGATCAGCAGCACCGTCAGTGTCAGGAGCAGTGACAGGAGAAGTGTCAGTGACAGCAGCTATTTCAGGAGAAGTGTCAGGTGCAGTGTCAGTGTCAGTGGCTGGAGCAGTGTCAGGAGCATTGTCAGGATCAGCAGCAGTGTCAGTGTCAGCAGCATGGTCAGTAGCAGTGCCAGTGTCATTATCAGGAGCAGTGTCAGGAGCAGTGTCAGAGTCAGGAGCAGTGTCAGGAGCAGTGTCAGGAGCAGTGTCTGGAGCAGTGTCAGTGTCAGGAGCAGTGTCAGTGTCAGGAGCAGTGCCCTTGTCAGTGTCAGGAGCAGTGACAGGAGCAGTGTCAGGTGCAGCGTCAGTGTCAGGGGCATTCTCAGGTGCAGAGTCAGTGTCAGGAGCTGTGTGAGGAGCAGTGTCAGTGTCAGGAGCTGTGTCAGGACCAGTGTCAGGTTCAGGAGCAGTGTCAGGACAAGTGTCGGTGTCAGGAGCAGTGTGAGGAGCAGTGTCAGTGACTGGACCAGTGTCAGTGTCAGGAGCACTGTCAGTGCCAGTATCAGGAGCAGTGTCTGTGTCAGGAGCAGTGTCAGGTGCAGTGTCAGATGTAGTGTCAGGTGCAGCGTGAGTGTCAGGAGCATTCTCAGGTGCAGTGTCAGTGTCAGGAGCAGTGTGACGAGCAGCGTCAGTGTGAGGAGCAGTGTGACGAGCAGTGTCAGTGTCAGGAGCAGTGTCAGGACCAGTGTCAGTTTCAGGAGCACTGTCAGGATAAGTGTCAGTGTCAGGTGCAGCTTCAGGAGCAGCGTCAGGGGCAGTGTTAGTGCCAGGAGCAGTGTCTGGAGCAGGGTCAGGGGCAGTGTCAGTGGCAGTGTCAGTGTCAGGAGCAGAGTCAGGACCAATGCCAATGTCAGGAGCTGTGTAGGGAGCATTGCCAGGATCACCAGCAGTGCCTGTGTCAGGAGCAGTGACAGGAGCAGTGTCAGTGTTAGGAGCAGTGTGGCGAGCAGTGTCAGTGACAGGAGCAGTGTCAGTGACAGGAGCAGAGTCAGGAGCAGTGTCAGTGTCAGAAGCAGTGTCAGGACCAGTGTCAGCTTCATGAGCAGTGTCAGGACAAGTGTCGGTGTCAGGAGCAGTGTGAGGAGCAGTGTCAGTGACAGGACCAGCGTCAGTGTCAGGAGCAGTGTCAGCGCCAGTATCAGGAGCAGCGTCTGTGTCAGGAGCAGTGTCAGGAGCAGAGTCAGTGTCAGAGCAGTGACAGTGTCAGTGTCAGGAGCAGTGACAGGAGCAGTGACAGGTGCAGCGTCAGTGTCAGGAGCATTCTCAGGTGCAGTGTCAGTGTCAGGAGCAGTGTGACGAGCAGTGTCAGTGTCAGGAGCAGTGTGACGTACAGTGTCAGTGTCAGGAGCAGTGTCAGGATCAGTGTCAGTTTCAGGAGCAGTGTCAGGACAAGTGTCAGTGTCAGGTGCAGCGCCAGGAGCAGTGTCAGGAGCAGTGTCAGTGTCTGGAGCAGTTTCAGGAGCAGTGTCAGGAGCAGGGTCAGTGTCAGGAGCAGTATCAGGAGCAGTGACAGGAGCAGTGTCAGAGTCTGTAGCAGTACAGGAGCAGTGTCAGTGTCAGTACCAGGAACAGTATCAGAGTCAGGAGCAGTGTCAGGAGCAGTGTCAGGAGCAGTGTGAGGAGCAGTGTCAGTGTCAGGAGCAGCGTCAGGAGCAGTGTCAGTGTGAGGAGCAGATTCAGGGGCATTCTCAGGAACAGCAGCAGTGCCAGGGTCAGCAGCAGTGTCAGGAGCAGTGTCAGTGTCAGGAGCAGTGTCAGGAGCATTCTCAGGAGCAGCAGCACCGTCAGTGTCAGGAGCAGTGACAGGAGAAGTGTCAGTGACAGCAGCTATTTCAGGAGTAGTGTCAGGTGCAGTGTCAGTGTCAGTGGCTGGAGCAGTGTCAGGAGCATTGTCAGGATCAGCAGCAGTGTCAGTGTCAGCAGCATGGTCAGTAGCAGTGCCAGTGTCATTATCAGGAGCAGTGTCAGGAGCAGTGTCAGAGTCACGAGCAGTGTCAGGAGCAGTGTCAGGAGCAGTGTCAGTGACAGGAGCTGTGTCAGGAGCAGTGTCAGGGTTAGTGTCAGAGACAGGAGCAGTGTCGGGGTCAGTGTCAGTGGCTGGAGCAGTGTCAGGAGCATTGTCAGGATCAGCAGCAGTGTCAGTGTCAGCAGCATGGTCAGTAGCAGTGCCAGTGTCAGTATCAGGAGCAGTTTTCAGGAGCAGTGTCAGAGTCAGGAGCAGTGTCAGGAGCAGTGACAGGAGCAGTGTCAGTGTGAGCAGCAGTGTCAGGAACAGTGGGAGGAGCAGTGTCAGTGTCAGGAGCTGTGTCAGGAGCAGTGTCAGGAGCACTGTCAGTGTCAGGAGCAGTGTCAGGACCAGTGTCAGATTCAGGAGCAGTGTCAGGACAAGTGTCGGTGTCAGGAGCAGTGTGAGGAGCAGCGTCAGTGACAAGACCAGTGTCAGTGTCAGGAGCAGTGTCAGTGCCAGTACCAGGAGCAGTATCAGTGCCAGTATCAGGAGCAGTGTCTGTGTCAGGAGCAGTGTCAGGTGCAGTGTCAGGAGCAGGGTCAGGTGCAGCGTCAGTGTCAGGAGCATTCTCAGGTGCAGTGTCAGTGTCAGGAGCAGTGTGAGGAGCAGTGTCAGTGTCAGGTGCAGCGTCAGGAGCAGTGTCAGGAGCAGTGTCAGCAGCAGTGTCAGTGCCAAGAGCAGTCTCAAGAGCAGGGTCAGGGGCAGTGTCAGTGGCAGTGTCAGTGTCAGGAGCAGAGTCAGGACCAGTGCCAATGTCAGGAGCTGTGTAGGGAGCATTGCCAGGGTCACCAGCAGTGCCTGTGTCAGGAGCAGTGACAGGAGAAGTGTCAGTGACAGCAGCTATTTGAGGAGTAGTGTCAGGTGCAGTGTCAGTGTCAGTGACTGGAACAGTGTCAGGAGCATTGTCAGGATCAGCAGCAGTGTCAGTGTCAGGAGCATGGTCAGTAGCAGTTCCAGTGTCAGTATCAGGAGCAGTGTGAGGAGCAGTGTCAGGAGCAGTGTCAGTGTCAGGAGCAGTGTCTTTGTGAGCAGCAGTGTCAGGAACAGTGGCAGGAGCAGTGTCAGTGTCAGGAGCAGTGACAGGAGCACTGTCAGTGTTAGGAGCAGTGTGACGAGCAGTGTCAGTGACAGGAGCAGTGTCAGGAGCAGTGTCAGTGGCTGGAGCAGTGTCAGTGTCTGGAGCAGTTTCAGGAGTAGTGTCAGGAACAGGGTCAGTGTCAGGAGCAGTGTCAGGAGCAGTGTGAGGAGCAGTGTCAGTGTCAGTATCAGGAGCAGTGTCAGTGTCAGTAGCAGTGTCAGGAGCAGAGTTAGTGTCAGGAGCAGTGGCAGTGTCAGTGTCAGGAGCAGTGTCAGGAGCAGAGTCAGTGTGAGGACCAGATTCAGGGGCATTCTCAGGAACAGCAGCAGTGCCAGTGTCTAGAGCACTCTCAGGAGCTGTGTCAGTGTCAGGAGCAGTGTCAGGGGCATTCTCAGGATCGGCAGCAGCGTCAGTGTCAGGAGCAGTGACAGGAGAAGTGTCAGTGACAGCAGCTATTTCAGGAGTAGTGTCACGTGCAGTGTCAGTGTCAGTGACTGGAGCAGCGTCAGGAGCATTGTCAGGATCAGCAGCAGTGTCAGTGTCAGGAGCATGGCCAGTAGCAGTGCCAGTGTCAGTATCAGGAGCAGTGTGAGGAGAAGTGTCAGTGTCAGGAGCAGTGTCTTTGTGAGCAGCAGTGTCAGGAACAGTTGCAGGAGCAGTGTCAGTGTCAGGAGCAGTGTCAGGAGCATTCTCAGGATCAGCAGCACCGTCAGTGTCAGGAGCAGTGCCAGGAGGTGTGTCAGTGTCAGTGTCAGGAGCAGTGTCAGCAGCACTGTCAGCGTCAGGAGCAGTTTCAGGAGCAGTGTCAGTGTCAGGAGCAGTGTGAGGAGCAGTGTCAGTGTCAGGAGCAGTGTCAGGACCAGTGTCAGCTTCAGGAGCAGTGTCAGAACAAGTGTCAGAGTCAGGTGCAGCGTCAGGAGCAGTGTCAGGAGCAGTGTCAGTGCCAGGAGCAGTGTCAGGAGCAGGGTCAGGGGCAGTGTCAGTGGCAGTGTCAGTGTCAGGAGCAGTGTCAGGACCAGTGTCAGCTTCAGGAGCAGTGTCAGGACAAGTGTCAGAGTCAGGTGCAGCGTCAGGAGCAGTGTCAGGAGCAGTGTCAGTGCCAGGAGCAGTGTCAGGAGCAGGGTCAGGGGCAGTGTCAGTGGCAGTGTCAGTGTCAGGAGCATGGTCAGTAGCAGTGCCAGTGTGAGGAGCAGATTCAGGCGTATTCTCAGGAACAGCAGCAGTGCCAGTGTCAGCAGCAGTGCCAGGAGCAGTGTCAGTGTCAGGAGCAGTGTCAGGAGCATTCTCACGATCACCAGCACCGTCAGTGTCAGGAGCAGTGACAGGAGAAGTGTCAGTGACAGCAGCTATTTCAGGAGTAGTGTCAGGTGCAGTGTCAGTGTCAGTGGCTGGAGCAGTGTCAGGAGCATTGTCAGGATCAGCAGCAGTGTCAGTGTCAGCAGCATGGTCAGTAGCAGTGCCAGTGTCAGTATCAGGATCAGTGTCAGGAGCAGTGTCAGAGTCAGGAGCAGTGTCAGGAGCAGTGTCAGGAGCAGTGTCAGTGTCAGGAGCTGTGTCAGGAGCAGTGTCGGGGTCAGTGTCAGAGACAGGAGCAGTGTCGGGGTCAGTGTCTGTGTCAGGAGCAGCGACAGGAGCAGTGCCAGTGTCTGGAGCTGTGTCAGTGCCAGTGTCAGTGTCAGGAGCAGTGTCAGGAGCAGTGTCAGGAACATTGTCAGGATCACCAGCAGTGTCTGTATCAGGAGCAGTGCCAGTGACAGGAGCAGTGTCAGTGTGAGCAGCAGTGTCAGGAACAGTGGGAGGAGCAGTGTCAGTGTCAGGAGCTGTGTCAGGAGCAGTGTCAGGAGCATTGTCAGGATCAGCAGCAGTGTCAGTGTCAGGAGCATTGTCAGGAGCAGTGTCAGTGTCAGGTGCAGTGTCATGAGCAGTGTCTGGAGCAGTGTCAGTGTCAGGAGCAGTGTCAGTGTCAGGAGCAGTGTCAGTGTCAGTGTCAGGAGCAGTGACAGGAGCAGTGTCAGGTGCAGCGTCAGTGTCAGGAGCATTCTCAGGTGCAGTGTCAGTGTCAGGAGCAGTGTGAGTCGCAGTGTCTGTGTCAGGAGCAGTGTGAGGAGCAGTGTCAGTGACAGGACCTGTGTCAGTGTCAGGAGCAGTGCCAGGAGGTGTGTCAATGTCTGTGTCAGGAGCAGTGTCAGGAGCACTGTCAGTGTCAGGAGCAGAGTCAGGAGCAGTGCCAGTGTCTGGAGCAGTTTCAGGAGCAGTGTCAGGAGCAGGGTCAGTGTCAGGAGCAATGTCAGGAGCAGTGACAGGAGCAGTGTCAGTGTCTGTAGCAGTAGAAGGAGCAGTGTCAGTGTCAGGAGCAGTGTCAGTGTCAGGAGCAGTGCCAGTGTCAGTGTCAGGAGCAGTGACAGGAGAAGTATCAGGTGCAGCGTCAGCGTCAGGAGCATTCTCAGGTGCAGTGTCAGGAGCAGAACCAGGAGCAGTGTCAGTGTCAGTAGCAGTGTCAGTGTCATTATCAGGAACAGTGTCAGTGTCAGGAGCAGTGCCTGGAGCAGTGTCAGTGTCAGGAGCAGTGTCAGGAGCAGTGTCAGTGTGAGGAGCAGGTTCAGGGGCATTCTCAGGAACAGCTGCAGTGCCAGTGTCAGCAGCAGTGTCAGGAGCATTCTCAGGATCAGCAGCACCGTCAGTGTCAGGAGCAGTGACAGGAGAAGTGTCAGTGACAGCAGCTATTTCAGGAGTAGTGTCAGGTGCAGTGTCAGTGTCAGTGACTGGAGCTGTGTCAGGAGCATTGTCTGGATCACCAGCAGTGTCAGCGTCAGGAGCATGGTCAGTGGCAGTGCCAGTGTCAGTATCAGGAGCAGTGTCAGGAGCAGTGTCTCAGTCAGGAGCAGTGTCAGGAGCAGTGTCAGGAGCAGTGTCAGTGTCAGAAGCTGTGTCAGGAGCAGTGTCAGTGTCAGTGGCAGTATCAGGAGCAGTGCCTGTGTCAGGAGCAGTGTCAGGTGCAGCGTCAGGAGCAGTGTCGGGTGCAGCGTCAGTGCCAGGAGCATTCTCAGGCGCAGTGTCAGAGTCAGGAGCAGTGTGAGGAGCAGTGTCTGTGTCAGGAGCAGTGTCAGGACCTGTGTCAGTTCCAGGAGCAGTGTCAGGACAAGCGTCAGAGTCAGGACCAGTGTCAGGAGCAGTATCAGGAGCAGTCTCAGTGTCGGGAGCAGTGTCAGGAGCAGTGTCTGTGTCAGGAGCCGTGTCAGGAGCATTGTCAGTATCAGCAGCAGTGTCTGTGTTATGAGCAGTGTTAGCAGCAGTGTCAGTGCCAGGAGCAGTGTGAGGAGCAGTGTCAGTGTCAGGAGCAGTGCCTGGAGCAGTGTCAGTGTCAGGAGCAGTGTCAGGAGCAGTGTCTATGTCAGGAGCAGTGTCAGGAGCACTGTCAGTGCCAGGCGCAGTGTCAGTGTCAGGAGCTGTGTCAGGAGCAGTGTCAGGAGCATTGTCAGGATCAGCAGCAGTGTCAGTGTCAGGAGCAGTGTCTGGAGCAGTGTCAGTGTCAGGAGCAGTGTCAGTGTCAGGAGCAGTGCCCTTGTCAGTGTCAGGAGCAGTGACAGGAGCAGTGTCAGGTGCAGCGTCAGTGTCAGGAGCATTCTCAGGTGCAGAGTCAGTGTCAGGAGCAGTGTGAGGAGCAGTGTCAGTGTCAGGAGCTGTGTCAGGACCAGTGTCAGGTTCAGGAGCAGTGTCAGGACAAGTGTCGGTGTCAGGAGCAGTGTGAGGAGCAGTGTCAGTGACTGGACCAGTGTCAGTGTCAGGACCAGTGTCAGGAGCAGTATCAGGAGCAGTGTCAGTGTCGGGAGCAGTGTCAGCAGCAGTGTCTGTGTCAGGAACCACGTCAGGAGCATTGTCAGTATCAGCAGCAGTGTCTGTGTTAGGAGCAGTGTCAGCAGCAGTGTCAGTGCCAGGAGCAGTGTGAGGAGCAGTGTCAGTGTCAGGAGCAGTGTCAGGTGCAGTGTCAGTGTCAGGAGCAGTTTCAGGAGCAGTGTCTATGTCAGGAGCAGTGTCAGGAGCACTGTCAGTGCCAGGAGCAGTGTCAGTGTCAGGAGCAGTGTCAGGAGCAGTGTCAGGAGCATTGTCAGGATCAGCAGCGGTGTCAGTGTCAGGAGCAGAGTCAGGAGCAGTGTCAGTGTCAGGAGCAGTGTCAGGAGCAGTGTCAGTGTCAGTAGCAGTGTCAGTGTCAGGAGCAGTGTCAGTGCCAGTGTCAGGAGCAGTGACAGGAGCAGTGTCAGGTGCAGCGACAGTGTCAGGAGCATTCTCAGGTGCAGTGTCAGTGTCAGGAGCAGTGTGAGGAGCAGTGTCAGTGTCAGGAGCAGTGTCAGGACCAGTGTCAGCTTCACGAGCAGTGTCAGGACAAGTGTAGGTGTCAGGAGCAGTGTGAGGAGCAGTGTCAGTGACAGGACCAGCGTCAGTGTCAGGAGCAGTGTCAGCGCCAGTATAAGGAGCAGTGTCTGTGTCAGGAGCAGCGTCAGGTGCAGTGTCTGGAGCAGTGTCAGGTGCAGCGTGAGTGTCAGGAGCATTCTCAGGTGCAGTGTCAGTGTCAGGAGCAGTGTGACGAGCAGTGTCAGTGTCAGGAGCAGAGTGACGAACAGTGTCAGTGTCAGGAGCAGTGTCAGGATCAGTGTCAGTTTCAGGAGCAGTGTCAGGACAAGTGTCAGTGTCAGGTGCAGCGTCAGGAGCAGTGTCAGGAGCAGTGTCAGTGCCAGGAGCAGTGTCAGGAGCAGGGTCAGGGGCAGTGTCAGTGGCATTGTCAGTGTCAGGAGCAGAGTCAGGACCAGTGCCAATGTCAGGAGCTGTGTAGGGAGCATTGCCAGGATCACCAGCAGTGCCTGTGTCAGAAGCAGTGACAGGAGAAGTGTCAGTGACAGCAGCTATTTCAGGAGTAGTGTCAGGTGCAGTGTCAGTGTCAGTGACTGGACCAGTGTCAGGAGCATTGTCAGGATCAGCAGCAGTGTCAGTGTCAGGAGCATGGTCAGTAGCAGTTCCAGTGTCAGTATCAGGAGCAGTGTGAGGAGCAGTGTCAGGAGCAGTGTCAGTGTCAGGAGCAGTGTCTTTGTGAGCAGCAGTGTCAGGAACAGTGGCAGGAGCAGTGTCAGCTTCAGGAGCAGTGTCAGGACAAGTGTCAGAGTCAGGTGCAGCGCCAGGAGCAGTGTCAGGAGCAGTGTCAGTGCCAGGAGCAGTGTCAGGAGCAGGGTCAGGGGCAGTGTCAGTGGCAGTGTCAGTGTCAGGAGCATGGTCAGTAGCAGTGCCAGTGTGAGGAGCAGATTCAGGGGTATTCTCAGGAACAGCAGCAGTGCCAGTGTCAGCAGCAGTGCCAGGAGCAGTGTCAGTGTCAGGAGCAGTGTCAGGAGCATTCTCAGGATCAGCAGCACCGTCCGTGTCAGGAGCAGTGACAGGAGAAGTGTCAGTGACAGCAGCTATTTCAGGAGTCGTGTCAGGTGCAGTGTCAGTGTCAGTGGCTGGAGCAGTGTCAGGAGCATTGTCAGGATCAGCAGCAGTGTCAGTGTCAGCAGCATGGTCAGTAGCAGTGCCAGTGTCAGTATCAGGAGCAGTGTCAGGAGCAGTGTCAGAGTCAGGAGCAGTGTCAGGAGCGGTGTCAGTGTCAGGAGCTGTGTCAGGAGCAGTGTCGGGGTCAGTGTCAGAGACAGAAGCAGTGTCGGTGTCAGTGTCTGTGTCAGGAGCAGCGACAGGAGCAGTGCCAGTATCTGGAGCTGTGTCAGTGCCAGTGTGAGTGTCAGGAGCAGTGTCAGGAGCAGTGTCAGGAACATTGTCAGGATCACCACCAGTGTCTGTATCAGGAGCAGTGCCAGTGACAGGAGCAGTGTCAGTGTGAGCAGCAGTGTCAGGAACAGTGGGAGGAGCAGTGTCAGTGTCATGAGCTGTGTCAGGAGCAGTGTCAGGAGCATTGTCAGGATCAGCAGCAGTGTCAGTGTCAGGAGCATTGTCAGGAGCAGTGTCAGTGTCAGGAGCAGTGTCATGAGCAGTGTCTGGAGCAGTGTCAGTGTCAGGAGCAGTGTCAGTGTCAGGAGCAGTGTCAGTGTCAGTGTCAGGAGCAGTGACAGGAGCAGTGTCAGGTGCAGCGTCAGTGTCAGGAGCATTCTCAGGTCCAGTGTCAGTGTCAGGAGCAGTGTGAGGCGCAGTGTCAGTGTCAGGAGCAGTGTGAGGAGCAGTGTCAGTGACAGGACCTGTGTCAGTGTCAGGAGCAGTGCCAGGAGGTGTGTCAGTGTCAGTGTCAGGAGCAGTGTCAGGAGCACTGTCAGTGTCAGGAGCAGAGTCAGGAGCAGTGTCAGTGTGTGGAGCAGTGTCAGGAGCATTGTCAGGATCAGCTGCAGTGTCAGTGTCAGGAGCATGGTCAGTAGCAGTTCCAGTGTCAGTATCAGGAGCAGTGTGAGGAGCAGTGTCAGGAGCAGTGTCAGTGTCAGGAGCAGTGTCTTTGTGAGCAGCAGTGTCAGGAACAGTGGCAGGAGCAGTGTCAGTGTCAGGAGCAGTGTCAGGTCCAGTGCCAGTGTCAGGAGCAGTGTCAGTGTCAGCTGCAATGTTAGGAACAGTGTCAGGGGTAGTGTCAGTGTCAGGAGCAGTGTTAGGAGCTGTGTCAGTGTCTGGAGCAGTTTCAGGAGCAGTGTCAGGAGCAGGTTCAGTGTCAGGAGCAGTGTCAGGAGCAGTGACAGGAGCAGTGTCAGAGTCTGTTGCAGTACAAGGAGCAGTGTCAGTGTCAGTACCAGGAACAGTATCAGAGTCAGGAGCAGTGTCAGGAGCAGTGTCAGGAGCAGAGCAAGGAGCAGTCCCTGTGTCAGGAGCAGCGTCAGAGTCAGGAGCTGTGTCAGGATCAGTGTCAGGAGCAGAGCCAGGAGCAGTGTCAGTGTCAGTAGCTGTGTCAGTGTCATTATCAGGAGCAGTGTCAGTGTCAGGAGCAGTGTGAGGAGCAGTGTCAGTGTCAGGAGCAGTGTCAGGAGCAGTGTCAGTGTGAGGAGCAGATTCACGGGCATTCTCAGGAATAGCAGCAGTGCCAGTGTCAGCAGCAGTGTCAGGAGCAGTGTCAGTGTCAGGAGCAGTGTCAGGAGCATTCTCAGGATCAGCAGCACCGTCAGTGTCAGGAGCAGTGGCAGGAGAAGTGTCAGTGACAGCAGCTATTTCAGGAGTAGTGTCAGGTGCAGTGTCAGTGTCAGTGGCTGGAGCAGTGTCAGGTGCAGAGCCAGGAGCAGTGTCAGTGTCAGTAGCTGTGTCAGTGTCGTTATCAGGAGCAGTGTCAGTGTCAGGAGCAGTGTCAGGAGCATTCTCAGGATCAGCAGCACCGTCAGTGTCAGGAGCAGTGACAGGAGAAGTGTCAGTGACAGCAGCTATCTCAGGAGTAGTGTCAGGTGCAGTGTCAGTGTCAGTGACTGGAGCTGTGTCAGGAGCATTGTCAGGATCACCAGCAGTGTCAGTGTCAGGAGCAGTGACAGGAGCAGTGTCAGTGTTAGGAGCAGTGTGACGAGCAGTGTCAGTGACAGGAGCAGTGTCAGTGACAGGAGCAGTGTCAGTAGCAGTGTCAGTGGCTGGAGCAGTGTCAGTGTCTGGAGCAGTTTCAGGAGTAGTGTCAGGAACGGGATCAGTGTCAGGAGCAGTGTCAGGAGCAGTGTGAGGAGCAGTGTCAGTGTCAGTGTCAGGAGCAGTGTCAGGAGCAGTGTCAGTGTCAGGAGCAGTGTCAGGAGCAGGGTCAGGAGCAGTGTCAGTGGCAGTATCAGGAGCAGTGCCTGTGTAAGGAGCAGTGTCAGGTGCAGCGTCAGGAGCAGTGCCGGGTGCAGCGTCAGTGTCAGGAGCATTCTCAGGTGCAGTGTCAGAGTCAGGAGCAGTGTGAGGAGCAGTGTCTGTGTCAGGAGCAGTGTCAGGACCTGTGTCAGTTTCAGGAGCAGTGTCAGGACAAGCGTCAGTGTCAGGACCAGTGTCAGGAGCAGTATCAGGAGCAGTGTCAGTGTCGGGAGCAGTGTCAGGAGCTGTGTCTGTGTCAGGCGCCGTGTCAGGAGCATTGTCAGTATCAGCAGCAGTGTCTGTGTTAGGAGCAGTGTCAGCAGCAGTGTCAGTGCCAGGAGCAGTATGCGGAGCAGTGTCAGTGTCAGGAGCAGTGTCAGGAGCAGTGTCACTGTCAGGAGCAGTGTCAGGAGCAGTGTCTATGTCAGGAGCAGTGTCAGGAGCACTGTCAGTGCCAGGAGCAGTGTCAGTGTCAGGAGCTGTGTCAGGAGCAGTGTCAGGAGCATTGTCAGTATCAGCAGCAGTGTCAGTGTCAGGCGCAGTGTCAGGGTCAGTGGCAGTATCAGGAGCAGTGCCTGTGTCAGGAGCAGTGTCTGGAGCAGTGTCAGTGTCAGGAGCAGTGTCAGTGTCACGAGCAGTGTCAGTGTCAGTGTCAGGAGCAGTGACATAGAGCAGTGTCAGGTGCAGCGTCAGTGTCAGGAGCATTCTCAGGTGCAGTGTCAGTGTCAGGAGCAGTGTGAGGAGCAGTGTCAGTGTCAGGAGCAGTGTCAGGACCAGTGTCAGCTTCAGGAGCAGTGTCAGGACAAGTGTCAGAGTCAGGTGCAGCGTCAGGAGCAGTGTCAGGAGCAGTGTCAGTGCCAGGAGCAGTGTCAGGAGCAGGGTCAGGGGCAGTGTCAGTGGCAGTGTCAGTGTCAGGAGCAGTGTCAGGACCAGTGTCAGCTTCAGGAGCAGTGTCAGGACAAGTGTCAGAGTCAGGTGCAGCGTCAGGAGCAGTGTCAGGAGCAGTGTCAGTGCCAGGAGCAGTGTCAGGAGCAGGGTCAGGGGCAGTGTCAGTGGCAGTGTCAGTGTCAGGAGCATGGTCAGTAGCAGTGCCAGTGTGAGGAGCAGATTCAGGGGTATTCTCAGGAACAGCAGCAGTGCCAGTGTCAGCAGCAGTGCCAGGAGCAGTGTCAGTGTCAGGAGCAGTGTCAGGAGCATTCTCAGGATCAGCAGCACCGTCCGTGTCAGGAGCAGTGACAGGAGAAGTGTCAGTGACAGCAGCTATTTCAGGAGTAGTGTCAGGTGCAGTGTCAGTGTCAGTGGCTGGAGCAGTGTCAGGAGCATTGTCAGGATCAGCAGCAGTGTCAGTGTCAGCAGCATGGTCAGTAGCAGTGCCAGTGTCAGTATCAGGATCTGTGTCAGGAGCTGTGTCAGAGTCAGGAGCAGTGTCAGGCGCAGTGTCAGTGTCAGGAGCTGTGTCAGGAGCAGTGTCGGGGTCAGTGTCAGAGACAGAAGCAGTGTCGGTGTCAGTGTCTGTGTCAGGAGCAGCGACAGGAGCAGTGCCAGTATCTGGAGCTGTGTCAGTGCCAGTGTCAGTGTCAGGAGCAGTGTCCGGAGCAGTGTCAGGAACATTGTCAGGATCACCACCAGTGTCTGTATCAGGAGCAGTGCCAGTGACAGGAGCAGTGTCAGTGTGAGCAGCAGTGTCAGGAACAGTGGGAGGAGCAGTGTCAGTGTCAGGAGCTGTGTCAGGAGCAGTGTCAGGAGCATTGTCAGGATCAGCAGCAGTGTCAGTGTCAGGAGCATTGTCAGGAGCAGTGTCAGTGTCAGGAGCAGTGTCATGAGCAGTGTCTGGAGCAGTGTCAGTGTCAGGAGCAGTGTCAGTGTCAGTGTCAGGAGCAGTGACAGGAGCAGTGTCAGGTGCAGCGTCAGTGTCAGGAGCATTCCCAGGTCCAGTGTCAGTGTCAGGAGCAGTGTCAGTGTCAGCTGCAATGTTAGGAACAGTGTCAGGGGTAGTGTCAGTGTCAGGAGCAGTGTTAGGAGCTGTGTCAGTGTCTGGAGCAGTTTCAGGAGCAGTGTCAGGAGCAGGTTCAGTGTCAGGAGCAGTGTCAGGAGCAGTGACAGGAGCAGTGTCAGAGTCTGTTGCGGTACAAGGAGCAGTGTCAGTGTCAGTACCAGGAACAGTATCAGAGTCAGGAGCAGTGTCAGGAGCAGTGTCAGGAGCAGAGCAAGGAGCAGTCCCTGTGTCAGGAGCAGCGTCAGAGTCAGGAGCTGTGTCAGGATCAGTGTCAGGAGCAGAGCCAGGTGCAGTGTCAGTGTCAGTAGCTGTGTCAGTGTCATTATCAGGAGCAGTGTCAGTGTCAGGAGCAGTGTGAGGAGCAGTGTCAGTGTCAGCAGCAGTGTCAGGAGCAGTGTCAGTGTGAGGAGCAGATTCACGGGCATTCTCAGGAATAGCAGCAGTGCCAGTGTCAGCAGCAGTGTCAGGAGCAGTGTCAGTGTCAGGAGCAGCGTCAGGAGCATTCTCAGGATCAGCAGCACCGTCAGTGTTAGGAGCAGTGTCAGCAGCAGTGTCAGTGCCAGGAGCAGTATGCGGAGCAGTGTCAGTGTCAGGAGCAGTGTCAGGAGCAGTGTCAGTGTCAGGAGCAGTGTCAGGAGCAGTGTCTATGTCAGGAGCAGTGTCAGGAGCACTGTCAGTGCCAGGAGCAGTGTCAGTGTCAGGAGCTGTGTCAGGAGCAGTGTCAGGAGCATTGTCAGTATCAGCAGCAGTGTCAGTGTCAGGCGCAGTGTCAGGGTCAGTGGCAGTATCAGGAGCAGTGCCTGTGTCAGGAGCAGTGTCTGGAGCAGTGTCAGTGTCAGGAGCAGTGTCAGTGTCAGTGTCAGGAGCAGTAACATAGAGCAGTGTCAGGTGCAGCGTCAGTGTCAGGAGCATTCTCAGGTGCAGTGTCAGTGTCAGGAGCAGTGTGAGGAGCAGTGTCAGTGTCAGGAGCAGTGTCAGGACCAGTGTCAGCTTCAGGAGCAGTGTCAGGACAAGTGTCAGAGTCAGGTGCAGCGTCAGGAGCAGTGTCAGGAGCAGTGTCAGTGCCAGGAGCAGTGTCAGGAGCAGGGTCAGGGGCAGTGTCAGTGGCAGTGTCAGTGTCAGGAGCATGGTCAGTAGCAGTGCCAGTGTGAGGAGCAGATTCAGGGGTATTCTCAGGAACAGCAGCAGTGCCAGTGTCAGCAGCAGTGCCAGGAGCAGTGTCAGTGTCAGGAGCAGTGTCAGGAGCATTCTCAGGATCAGCAGCACCGTCCGTGTCAGGAGCAGTGACAGGAGAAGTGTCAGTGACAGCAGCTATTTCAGGAGTAGTGTCAGGTGCAGTGTCAGTGTCAGTGGCTGGAGCAGTGTCAGGAGCATTGTCAGGATCAGCAGCAGTGTCAGTGTCAGCAGCATGGTCAGTAGCAGTGCCAGTGTCAGTATCAGGATCAGTGTCAGGAGCAGTGTCAGAGTCAGGAGCAGTGTCAGGAGCAGTGTCAGTGTCAGGAGCTGTGTCAGGAGCAGTGTCGGGGTCAGTGTCAGAGACAGAAGCAGTGTCGGTGTCAGTGTCTGTGTCAGGAGCAGCGACAGGAGCAGTGCCAGTATCTGGAGCTGTGTCAGTGCCAGTGTCAGTGTCAGGAGCAGTGTCAGGAGCAGTGTCAGGAACATTGTCAGGATCACCACCAGTGTCTGTATCAGGAGCAGTGCCAGTGACAGGAGCAGTGTCAGTGTGAGCAGCAGTGTCAGGAACAGTGGGAGGAGCAGTCTCAGTGTCAGGAGCTGTGTCAGGAGCAGTGTCAGGAGCATTGTCAGGATCAGCAGCAGTGTCAGTGTCAGGAGCATTGTCAGGAGCAGTGTCAGTGTCAGGAGCAGTGTCATGAGCAGTGTCTGGAGCAGTGTCAGTGTCAGGAGCAGTGTCAGTGTCAGGAGCAGTGTCAGTGTCAGTGTCAGGAGCAGTGACAGGAGCAGTGTCAGGTGCAGCGTCAGTGTCAGGAGCATTCTCAGGTCCAGTGTCAGTGTCAGGAGCAGTGTGAGGCGCAGTGTCAGTGTCAGGAGCAGTGTGAGGAGCAGTGTCAGTGACAGGACCTGTGTCAGTGTCAGGAGCAGTGCCAGGAGGTGTGTCAGTGTCAGTGACAGGAGCAGTGTCAGGAGCACTGTCAGTGTCAGGAGCAGAGTCAGGAGCAGTGTCAGTGTGTGGAGCAGTGTCAGGAGCATTGTCAGGATCAGCTGCAGTGTCAGTGTCAGGAGCATGGTCAGTAGCAGTTCCAGTGTCAGTATCAGGAGCAGTGTGAGGAGCAGTGTCAGGAGCAGTGTCAGTGTCAGGAGCAGTGTCTTTGTGAGCAGCAGTGTCAGGAACAGTGGCAGGAGCAGTGTCAGTGTCAGGAGCAGTGTCAGGTCCAGTGCCAGTGTCAGGAGCAGTGTCAGTGTCAGCTGCAATGTTAGGAACAGTGTCAGGGGTAGTGTCAGTGTCAGGAGCAGTGTTAGGAGCTGGTGTCAGTGTCTGGAGCAGTTTCAGGAGCAGTGTCAGGAGCAGGTTCAGTGTCAGGAGCAGTGTCAGGAGCAGTGACAGGAGCAGTGTCAGAGTCTGTTGCAGTACAAGGAGCAGTGTCAGTGTCAGTACCAGGAACAGTATCAGAGTCAGGAGCAGTGTCAGGAGCAGTGTCAGGAGCAGAGCAAGGAGCAGTCCCTGTGTCAGGAGCAGCGTCAGAGTCAGGAGCTGTGTCAGGATCAGTGTCAGGAGCAGAGCCAGGAGCAGTGTCAGTGTCAGTATCTGTGTCAGTGTCATTATCAGGAGCAGTGTCAGTGTCAGGAGCAGTGTGAGGAGCAGTGTCAGTGTCAGGAGCAGTGTCAGGAGCAGTGTCAGTGTGAGGAGCAGGTTCACGGGCATTCTCAGGAACAGCAGCAGTGCCAGTGTCAGCAGCAGTGTCAGGAGCAGTGTCAGTGTCAGGAGCAGTGTCAGGAGCATTCTCAGGATCAGCAGCACCGTCAGTGTCAGGAGCAGTGGCAGGAGAAGTGTCAGTGACAGCAGCTATTTCAGGAGTAGTGTCAGGTGCAGTGTCAGTGTCAGTGGCTGGAGCAGTGTCAGGTGCAGAGCCAGGAGCAGTGTCAGTGTCAGTAGCTGTGTCAGTGTCGTTATCAGGAGCAGTGTCAGTGTCAGGAGCAGTGTCAGGAGCATTCTCAGGATCAGCAGCACCGTCAGTGTCAGGAGCAGTGACAGGAGAAGTGTCAGTGACAGCAGCTATCTCAGGAGTAGTGTCAGGTGCAGTGTCAGTGTCAGTGACTGGAGCTGTGTCAGGAGCATTGTCAGGATCACCAGCAGTGTCAGTGTCAGGAGCAGTGACAGGAGCAGTGTCAGTGTTAGGAGCAGTGTGACGAGCAGTGTCAGTGACAGGAGCAGTGTCAGTGACAGGAGCAGTGTCAGGAGCAGTGTCAGTGGCTGGAGCAGTGTCAGTGTCTGGAGCAGTTTCAGGAGTAGTGTCAGGAACGGGATCAGTGTCAGGAGCAGTGTCAGGAGCAGTGTGAGGAGCAGTGTCAGTGTCAGTGTCAGGAGCAGTGTCAGGAGCAGTGTCAGTGTCAGGAGCTGTGTCAGGAGCATTGTCAGGATCACCAGCAGTGTCAGTGTCAGGAGCAGTGACAGGAGCAGTGTCAGTGCCAGGAGCAGTATGCGGAGCAGTGTCAGTGTCAGGAGCCGTGTCAGGAGCAGTGTCAGTGTCAGGAGCAGTGTCAGGAGCAGTGTCTATGTCAGGAGCAGTGTCAGGAGCACTGTCAGTGCCAGGAGCAGTGTCAGTGTCAGGAGCTGTGTCAGGAGCAGTTTCAGGAGCAGTGTCAGTGTCAGGAGCAGTGTGAGGAGCAGTGTCAGTGGCTGGAGCAGTGTCAGGAGCATTGTCAGGATCAGCAGCAGTGTCAGTGTCAGCAGCATGGTCAGTAGCAGTGCCAGTGTCAGTATCAGGATCAGTGTCAGGAGCAGTGTCAGAGTCAGGAGCAGTGTCAGGAGCAGTGTCAGGAGCAGTGTCAGTGTCAGGAGCTGTGTCAGGAGCAGTGTCGGGGTCAGTGTCAGAGACAGGAGCAGTGTCGGGGTCAGTGTCTGTGTCAGGAGCAGCGACAGGAGCAGTGCCAGTGTCTGGAGCTGTGTCAGTGCCAGTGTCAGTGTCAGGAGCAGTGTCAGGAGCAGTGTCAGGAACATTGTCAGGATCACCAGCAGTGTCTGTATCAGGAGCAGTGCCAGTGACAGGAGCAGTGTCAGTGTGAGCAGCAGTGTCAGGAACAGTGGGAGGAGCAGTGTCAGTGTCAGGAGCTGTGTCAGGAGCAGTGTCAGGAGCATTGTCAGGATCAGCAGCAGTGTCAGTGTCAGCAGCATGGTCAGTAGCAGTGCCAGTGTCAGTATCAGGAGCAGTGTCAGGAGCAGTGTCAGAGTCAGGAGCAGTGTCAGGAGCAGTGACAGGAGCAGTGTCAGTGTGAGCAGCAGTGTCAGGAACAGTGGGAGGAGCAGTGTCAGTGTCAGGAGCTGTGTCAGGAGCAGTGTCAGGAGCACTGTCAGTGTCAGGAGCAGTGTCAGGACCAGTGTCAGATTCAGGAGCAGTGTCAGGACAAGTGTCGGTGTCAGGAGCAGTGTGAGGAGCAGCGTCAGTGACAAGACCAGTGTCAGTGTCAGGAGCAGTGTCAGTGCCAGTATCAGGAGCAGTGTCAGTGCCAGTATCAGGAGCAGTGTCTGTGTCAGGAGCAGTGTCAGGTGCAGTGTCAGGAGCAGGGTCAGGTGCAGCGTGAGTGTCAGGAGCATTCTCAGGTGCAGTGTCAGTGTCAGGAGCAGTGTGACGAGCAGTGTCAGTGTTAGGAGCAGTGTGACGAGCAGTGTCAGTGTCAGGAGCAGTGTCAGGACCAGTGTCAGTTTCAGGAGCAGTGTCAGGAGAAGTGTCAGTGTCAGGTGCAGCGTCAGGAGCAGTGTCAGGGGCAGTGTCAGTGCCAGGAGCAGTGTCAGGAGCAGGGTCAGAGGCAGTGTCAGTGGCAGTGTCAGTGTCAGGAGCAGAGTCAGGACCAGTGCCAATGTCAGGAGCTGTGTAGGGAGCATTGCCAGGATAACCAGCAGTGCCTGTGTCAGGAGCAGTGACAGGAGCACTGTCAGTGTTAGGAGCAGTGTGACGAGCAGTGTCAGTGACAGGAGCAGTGTCAGTGACAGGAGCAGTGTCAGGAGCAGTGTCAGTGGCTGGAGCAGTGTCAGTGTCTGGAGCAGTTTCAGGTGTAGTGTCAGGAACAGGGTCAGTGTCAGGAGCAGTGTCAGGAGCAGTGTGAGGAGCAGTGTCAGTGTCAGTATCAGGAGCAGTGTCAGTGTCAGTAGCAGTGACAGGAGCAGAGTTAGTGTCAGGAGCAGTGACAGTGTCAGTGTCAGGAGCAGTGTCAGGAGCAGAGTCAGTGTGAGGACCAGATTCAGGGGCATTCTCAGGAACAGCAGCAGTGCCAGTGTCTAGAGCACTCTCAGGAGCTGTGTCAGTGTCAGGAGCAGTGTCAGGAGCATTCTCAGGATCGGCAGTAGCGTCAGTGTCAGGAGCAGTGACAGGAGAAGTGTCAGTGACAGCAGCTATTTCAGGAGTAGTGTCACGTGCAGTGTCAGTGTCAGTGACTGGAGCAGCGTCAGGAGCATTGTCAGGATCAGCAGCACCGTCAGTGTCAGGAGCAGTGCCAGGAGGTGTGTCAGTGTCAGTGTCAGGAGCAGTGTCAGCAGCACTGTCAGTGTCAGGAGCAGTGTCAGGAGCAGTGTCAGTGTCAGGAGCAGTGTCAGGAGCATTCTCAGGATCGGCAGTAGCGTCAGTGTCAGGAGCAGTGACAGGAGAAGTGTCAGTGACAGCAGCTATTTCAGGAGTAGTGTCACGTGCAGTGTCAGTGTCAGTGACTGGAGCAGCGTCAGGAGCATTGTCAGGATCAGCAGCACCGTCAGTGTCAGGAGCAGTGCCAGGAGGTGTGTCAGTGTCAGTGTCAGGAGCAGTGTCAGCAGCACTGTCAGTGTCGGGAGCAGTGTCAGGAGCCGTGTCAGGAGCATTGTCAATATCAGCAGCAGTGTCTGTGTTAGGAGCAGTGTTAGCACTAGTGTCAGTGCCAGGAGCAGTGTGAGGAGCAGTGTCAGTGTCAGGAGCAGTGCCTGGAGCAGTGTCAGTGTCAGGAGCAGTGTCAGGAGCAGTGTCTATGTCAGGAGCAGTGTCAGGAGCACTGACAGTGCCAGGAGCAGTGTCAGTGTCAGGAGCTGTGTCAGGAGCAGTGTCAGGAGCATTGTCAGGATCAGCAGCAGTGTCAGTGTCAGGAGCAGTGTCAGGAGCAGTGTCAGTGTCAGGAGCAGTGTCAGGAGCAGTGTCTGGAGCAGTGTCAGTGTCAGGAGCAGTGTCAGTGTCAGGAGCAGTGTCGGTGTCAGTGTCAGGAGCAGTGACAGGAGCAGTGTCAGATGCAGCGTCAGTGTCAGGAGCATTCTCGGGTGCAGTGTCAGTGTCAGGAGCAGTGTGAGGAGCAGTGTCAGTGTCAGGAGCAGTGTCAGGACCAGTGTCAGCTTCACGAGCAGTGTCAGGACAAGTGTCGGTGTCAGGAGCAGTGTGAGGAGCAGTGTCAGTGACAGGACCAGCGTCAGTGTCAGGAGCAGTGTCAGCGCCAGTATCAGGAGCAGTGTCTGTGTCAGGAGCAGTGTCAGGAGCAGTGTGAGGAGCAGTGTCAGTGTCTGTATCAGGAGCAGTGTCAGTGACAGTAGCAGTGTCAGGAGCAGAGTCAGTGTCAGGAGCAGTGACAGTGTCAGTGTCAGGAGCAGTGACAGGAGCAGTGACAGTTGCAGCGTCAGTGTCAGGAGCATTCTCAGGTGCAGTGTCAGTGTCAGGAGCAGTGTGAGGAGCAGTGTCAGTGTCAGGAGCAGTGTCAGGACCAGTGTCAGCTTCACGAGCAGTGTCAGGACAAGTGTCGGTGTCAGGAGCAGTGTGAGGAGCAGTGTCAGTGACAGGACCAGCGTCAGTGTCAGGAGCAGTGTCAGCGCCAGTATCAGGAGCAGTGTCTGTGTCTGGAGCAGTGTCAGTAGCAGTGTCAGTGTCAGGAGGAGTGTCAGTGCCAGTGTCAGGAGCAGTGACAGGAGCAGTGTCAGGTGCAGCGACAGTGTCAGGAGCATTCTCAGGTGCAGTGTCAGTGTCAG
This sequence comes from Calliopsis andreniformis, assembly GCF_051401765.1. Lineage (NCBI taxonomy): Eukaryota > Metazoa > Arthropoda > Insecta > Hymenoptera > Andrenidae > Calliopsis > Calliopsis andreniformis. The sequence continues at coordinate 32,997 of NW_027480890.1, read as the reverse complement.
GAGCAGTGTGAGGAGCAGTGTCAGTGTCAGGAGCAGTGTCAGGACCAGTGTCAGCTTCACGAGCAGTGTCAGGACAAGTGTCGGTGTCAGGAGCAGTGTGAGGAGCAGTGTCAGTGACAGGACCAGCGTCAGTGTCAGGAACAGTGTCAGCGCCAGTATCAGGAGCAGTGTCTGTGTCAGGAGCAGTGTCAGGTGCAGTGTCAGGAGCAGTGTCAGTGTCAGCTGCAATGTTAGGAACAGTGTCAGGGGTAGTGTCAGTGTCAGGAGCAGTGTTAGGAGCTGGTGTCAGTGTCTGGAGCAGTTTCAGGAGCAGTGTCAGGAGCAGGTTCAGTGTCAGGAGCAGCGTCAGGAGCAGTGACAGGAGCAGTGTCAGAGTCTGTTGCAGTACAAGGAGCAGTGTCAGTGTCAGTACCAGGAACAGTATCAGAGTCAGGAGCAGTGTCAGGAGCAGTGTCAGGAGCAGAGCAAGGAGCAGTCCCTGTGTCAGGAGCAGCGTCAGAGTCAGGAGCTGTGTCAGGATCAGTGTCAGGAGCAGAGCCAGGAGCAGTGTCAGTGTCAGTATCTGTGTCAGTGTCATTATCAGGAGCAGTGTCAGTGTCAGGAGCAGTGTGAGGAGCAGTGTCAGTGTCAGGAGCAGTGTCAGGAGCAGTGTCAGTGTGAGGAGCAGGTTCACGGGCATTCTCAGGAATAGCAGCAGTGCCAGTGTCAGCAGCAGTGTCAGGAGCAGTGTCAGTGTCAGGAGCAGTGTCAGGAGCATTCTCAGGATCAGCAGCACCGTCAGTGTCAGGAGCAGTGGCAGGAGAAGTGTCAGTGACAGCAGCTATTTCAGGAGTAGTGTCAGGTGCAGTGTCAGTGTCAGTGGCTGGAGCAGTGTCAGGTGCAGAGCCAGGAGCAGTGTCAGTGTCAGTAGCTGTGTCAGTGTCGTTATCAGGAGCAGTGTCAGTGTCAGGAGCAGTGTCAGGAGCATTCTCAGGATCAGCAGCACCGTCAGTGTCAGGAGCAGTGACAGGAGAAGTGTCAGTGACAGCAGCTATCTCAGGAGTAGTGTCAGGTGCAGTGTCAGTGTCAGTGACTGGAGCTGTGTCAGGAGCATTGTCAGGATCACCAGCAGTGTCAGTGTCAGGAGCAGTGACAGGAGCAGTGTCAGTGTTAGGAGCAGTGTGACGAGCAGTGTCAGTGACAGGAGCAGTGTCAGTGACAGGAGCAGTGTCAGGAGCAGTGTCAGTGGCTGGAGCAGTGTCAGTGTCTGGAGCAGTTTCAGGAGTAGTGTCAGGAACGGGATCAGTGTCAGGAGCAGTGTCAGGAGCAGTGTGAGGAGCAGTGTCAGTGTCAGTGTCAGGAGCAGTGTCAGGAGCAGTGTCAGTGTCAGGAGCTGTGTCAGGAGCATTGTCAGGATCACCAGCAGTGTCAGTGTCAGGAGCAGTGACAGGAGCAGTGTCAGTGCCAGGAGCAGTATGCGGAGCAGTGTCAGTGTCAGGAGCCGTGTCAGGAGCAGTGTCAGTGTCAGGAGCAGTGTCAGGAGCAGTGTCTATGTCAGGAGCAGTGTCAGGAGCACTGTCAGTGCCAGGAGCAGTGTCAGTGTCAGGAGCTGTGTCAGGAGCAGTTTCAGGAGCAGTGTCAGTGTCAGGAGCAGTGTGAGGAGCAGTGTCAGTGGCTGGAGCAGTGTCAGGAGCATTGTCAGGATCAGCAGCAGTGTCAGTGTCAGCAGCATGGTCAGTAGCAGTGCCAGTGTCAGTATCAGGATCAGTGTCAGGAGCAGTGTCAGAGTCAGGAGCAGTGTCAGGAGCAGTGTCAGGAGCAGTGTCAGTGTCAGGAGCTGTGTCAGGAGCAGTGTCGGGGTCAGTGTCAGAGACAGGAGCAGTGTCGGGGTCAGTGTCTGTGTCAGGAGCAGCGACAGGAGCAGTGCCAGTGTCTGGAGCTGTGTCAGTGCCAGTGTCAGTGTCAGGAGCAGTGTCAGGAGCAGTGTCAGGAACATTGTCAGGATCACCAGCAGTGTCTGTATCAGGAGCAGTGCCAGTGACAGGAGCAGTGTCAGTGTGAGCAGCAGTGTCAGGAACAGTGGGAGGAGCAGTGTCAGTGTCAGGAGCTGTGTCAGGAGCAGTGTCAGGAGCATTGTCAGGATCAGCAGCAGTGTCAGTGTCAGCAGCATGGTCAGTAGCAGTGCCAGTGTCAGTATCAGGAGCAGTGTCAGGAGCAGTGTCAGAGTCAGGAGCAGTGTCAGGAGCAGTGACAGGAGCAGTGTCAGTGTGAGCAGCAGTGTCAGGAACAGTGGGAGGAGCAGTGTCAGTGTCAGGAGCTGTGTCAGGAGCAGTGTCAGGAGCACTGTCAGGAGCAGGGTCAGAGGCAGTGTCAGTGGCAGTGTCAGTGTCAGGAGCAGAGTCAGGACCAGTGCCAATGTCAGGAGCTGTGTAGGGAGCATTGCCAGGATAACCAGCAGTGCCTGTGTCAGGAGCAGTGACAGGAGCACTGTCAGTGTTAGGAGCAGTGTGACGAGCAGTGTCAGTGACAGGAGCAGTGTCAGTGACAGGAGCAGTGTCAGGAGCAGTGTCAGTGGCTGGAGCAGTGTCAGTGTCTGGAGCAGTTTCAGGTGTAGTGTCAGGAACAGGGTCAGTGTCAGGAGCAGTGTCAGGAGCAGTGTGAGGAGCAGTGTCAGTGTCAGTATCAGGAGCAGTGTCAGTGTCAGTAGCAGTGACAGGAGCAGAGTTAGTGTCAGGAGCAGTGACAGTGTCAGTGTCAGGAGCAGTGTCAGGAGCAGAGTCAGTGTGAGGACCAGATTCAGGGGCATTCTCAGGAACAGCAGCAGTGCCAGTGTCTAGAGCACTCTCAGGAGCTGTGTCAGTGTCAGGAGCAGTGTCAGGAGCATTCTCAGGATCGGCAGTAGCGTCAGTGTCAGGAGCAGTGACAGGAGAAGTGTCAGTGACAGCAGCTATTTCAGGAGTAGTGTCACGTGCAGTGTCAGTGTCAGTGACTGGAGCAGCGTCAGGAGCATTGTCAGGATCAGCAGCACCGTCAGTGTCAGGAGCAGTGCCAGGAGGTGTGTCAGTGTCAGTGTCAGGAGCAGTGTCAGCAGCACTGTCAGTGTCAGGAGCAGTGTCAGGAGCAGTGTCAGTGTCAGGAGCAGTGTCAGGAGCATTCTCAGGATCGGCAGTAGCGTCAGTGTCAGGAGCAGTGACAGGAGAAGTGTCAGTGACAGCAGCTATTTCAGGAGTAGTGTCACGTGCAGTGTCAGTGTCAGTGACTGGAGCAGCGTCAGGAGCATTGTCAGGATCAGCAGCACCGTCAGTGTCAGGAGCAGTGCCAGGAGGTGTGTCAGTGTCAGTGTCAGGAGCAGTGTCAGCAGCACTGTCAGTGTCGGGAGCAGTGTCAGGAGCCGTGTCAGGAGCATTGTCAATATCAGCAGCAGTGTCTGTGTTAGGAGCAGTGTTAGCACTAGTGTCAGTGCCAGGAGCAGTGTGAGGAGCAGTGTCAGTGTCAGGAGCAGTGCCTGGAGCAGTGTCAGTGTCAGGAGCAGTGTCAGGAGCAGTGTCTATGTCAGGAGCAGTGTCAGGAGCACTGACAGTGCCAGGAGCAGTGTCAGTGTCAGGAGCTGTGTCAGGAGCAGTGTCAGGAGCATTGTCAGGATCAGCAGCAGTGTCAGTGTCAGGAGCAGTGTCAGGAGCAGTGTCAGTGTCAGGAGCAGTGTCAGGAGCAGTGTCTGGAGCAGTGTCAGTGTCAGGAGCAGTGTCAGTGTCAGGAGCAGTGTCGGTGTCAGTGTCAGGAGCAGTGACAGGAGCAGTGTCAGATGCAGCGTCAGTGTCAGGAGCATTCTCGGGTGCAGTGTCAGTGTCAGGAGCAGTGTGAGGAGCAGTGTCAGTGTCAGGAGCAGTGTCAGGACCAGTGTCAGCTTCACGAGCAGTGTCAGGACAAGTGTCGGTGTCAGGAGCAGTGTGAGGAGCAGTGTCAGTGACAGGACCAGCGTCAGTGTCAGGAGCAGTGTCAGCGCCAGTATCAGGAGCAGTGTCTGTGTCAGGAGCAGTGTCAGGAGCAGTGTGAGGAGCAGTGTCAGTGTCTGTATCAGGAGCAGTGTCAGTGACAGTAGCAGTGTCAGGAGCAGAGTCAGTGTCAGGAGCAGTGACAGTGTCAGTGTCAGGAGCAGTGACAGGAGCAGTGACAGTTGCAGCGTCAGTGTCAGGAGCATTCTCAGGTGCAGTGTCAGTGTCAGGAGCAGTGTGAGGAGCAGTGTCAGTGTCAGGAGCAGTGTCAGGACCAGTGTCAGCTTCACGAGCAGTGTCAGGACAAGTGTCGGTGTCAGGAGCAGTGTGAGGAGCAGTGTCAGTGACAGGACCAGCGTCAGTGTCAGGAGCAGTGTCAGCGCCAGTATCAGGAGCAGTGTCTGTGTCTGGAGCAGTGTCAGTAGCAGTGTCAGTGTCAGGAGGAGTGTCAGTGCCAGTGTCAGGAGCAGTGACAGGAGCAGTGTCAGGTGCAGCGACAGTGTCAGGAGCATTCTCAGGTGCAGTGTCAGTGTCAGGAGCAGTGTGAGGAGCAGTGTCAGTGTCAGGAGCAGTGTCAGGACCAGTGTCAGCTTCACGAGCAGTGTCAGGACAAGTGTCGGTGTCAGGAGCAGTGTGAGGAGCAGTGTCAGTGACAGGACCAGCGTCAGTGTCAGGAACAGTGTCAGCGCCAGTATCAGGAGCAGTGTCTGTGTCAGGAGCAGTGTCAGGTGCAGTGTCAGGAGCAGTGTCAGTGTCAGCTGCAATGTTAGGAACAGTGTCAGGGGTAGTGTCAGTGTCAGGAGCAGTGTTAGGAGCTGGTGTCAGTGTCTGGAGCAGTTTCAGGAGCAGTGTCAGGAGCAGGTTCAGTGTCAGGAGCAGCGTCAGGAGCAGTGACAGGAGCAGTGTCAGAGTCTGTTGCAGTACAAGGAGCAGTGTCAGTGTCAGTACCAGGAACAGTATCAGAGTCAGGAGCAGTGTCAGGAGCAGTGTCAGGAGCAGAGCAAGGAGCAGTCCCTGTGTCAGGAGCAGCGTCAGAGTCAGGAGCTGTGTCAGGATCAGTGTCAGGAGCAGAGCCAGGAGCAGTGTCAGTGTCAGTATCTGTGTCAGTGTCATTATCAGGAGCAGTGTCAGTGTCAGGAGCAGTGTGAGGAGCAGTGTCAGTGTCAGGAGCAGTGTCAGGAGCAGTGTCAGTGTGAGGAGCAGGTTCACGGGCATTCTCAGGAATAGCAGCAGTGCCAGTGTCAGCAGCAGTGTCAGGAGCAGTGTCAGTGTCAGGAGCAGTGTCAGGAGCATTCTCAGGATCAGCAGCACCGTCAGTGTCAGGAGCAGTGGCAGGAGAAGTGTCAGTGACAGCAGCTATTTCAGGAGTAGTGTCAGGTGCAGTGTCAGTGTCAGTGGCTGGAGCAGTGTCAGGTGCAGAGCCAGGAGCAGTGTCAGTGTCAGTAGCTGTGTCAGTGTCGTTATCAGGAGCAGTGTCAGTGTCAGGAGCAGTGTCAGGAGCATTCTCAGGATCAGCAGCACCGTCAGTGTCAGGAGCAGTGACAGGAGAAGTGTCAGTGACAGCAGCTATCTCAGGAGTAGTGTCAGGTGCAGTGTCAGTGTCAGTGACTGGAGCTGTGTCAGGAGCATTGTCAGGATCACCAGCAGTGTCAGTGTCAGGAGCAGTGACAGGAGCAGTGTCAGTGTTAGGAGCAGTGTGACGAGCAGTGTCAGTGACAGGAGCAGTGTCAGTGACAGGAGCAGTGTCAGGAGCAGTGTCAGTGGCTGGAGCAGTGTCAGTGTCTGGAGCAGTTTCAGGAGTAGTGTCAGGAACGGGATCAGTGTCAGGAGCAGTGTCAGGAGCAGTGTGAGGAGCAGTGTCAGTGTCAGTGTCAGGAGCAGTGTCAGGAGCAGTGTCAGTGTCAGGAGCTGTGTCAGGAGCATTGTCAGGATCACCAGCAGTGTCAGTGTCAGGAGCAGTGACAGGAGCAGTGTCAGTGCCAGGAGCAGTATGCGGAGCAGTGTCAGTGTCAGGAGCCGTGTCAGGAGCAGTGTCAGTGTCAGGAGCAGTGTCAGGAGCAGTGTCTATGTCAGGAGCAGTGTCAGGAGCACTGTCAGTGCCAGGAGCAGTGTCAGTGTCAGGAGCTGTGTCAGGAGCAGTTTCAGGAGCAGTGTCAGTGTCAGGAGCAGTGTGAGGAGCAGTGTCAGTGGCTGGAGCAGTGTCAGGAGCATTGTCAGGATCAGCAGCAGTGTCAGTGTCAGCAGCATGGTCAGTAGCAGTGCCAGTGTCAGTATCAGGATCAGTGTCAGGAGCAGTGTCAGAGTCAGGAGCAGTGTCAGGAGCAGTGTCAGGAGCAGTGTCAGTGTCAGGAGCTGTGTCAGGAGCAGTGTCGGGGTCAGTGTCAGAGACAGGAGCAGTGTCGGGGTCAGTGTCTGTGTCAGGAGCAGCGACAGGAGCAGTGCCAGTGTCTGGAGCTGTGTCAGTGCCAGTGTCAGTGTCAGGAGCAGTGTCAGGAGCAGTGTCAGGAACATTGTCAGGATCACCAGCAGTGTCTGTATCAGGAGCAGTGCCAGTGACAGGAGCAGTGTCAGTGTGAGCAGCAGTGTCAGGAACAGTGGGAGGAGCAGTGTCAGTGTCAGGAGCTGTGTCAGGAGCAGTGTCAGGAGCATTGTCAGGATCAGCAGCAGTGTCAGTGTCAGCAGCATGGTCAGTAGCAGTGCCAGTGTCAGTATCAGGAGCAGTGTCAGGAGCAGTGTCAGAGTCAGGAGCAGTGTCAGGAGCAGTGACAGGAGCAGTGTCAGTGTGAGCAGCAGTGTCAGGAACAGTGGGAGGAGCAGTGTCAGTGTCAGGAGCTGTGTCAGGAGCAGTGTCAGGAGCACTGTCAGTGTCAGGAGCAGTGTCAGGACCAGTGTCAGATTCAGGAGCAGTGTCAGGACAAGTGTCGGTGTCAGGAGCAGTGTGAGGAGCAGCGTCAGTGACAAGACCAGTGTCAGTGTCAGGAGCAGTGTCAGTGCCAGTATCAGGAGCAGTGTCAGTGCCAGTATCAGGAGCAGTGTCTGTGTCAGGAGCAGTGTCAGGTGCAGTGTCAGGAGCAGGGTCAGGTGCAGCGTGAGTGTCAGGAGCATTCTCAGGTGCAGTGTCAGTGTCAGGAGCAGTGTGACGAGCAGTGTCAGTGTTAGGAGCAGTGTGACGAGCAGTGTCAGTGTCAGGAGCAGTGTCAGGACCAGTGTCAGTTTCAGGAGCAGTGTCAGGAGAAGTGTCAGTGTCAGGTGCAGCGTCAGGAGCAGTGTCAGGGGCAGTGTCAGTGCCAGGAGCAGTGTCAGGAGCAGGGTCAGAGGCAGTGTCAGTGGCAGTGTCAGTGTCAGGAGCAGAGTCAGGACCAGTGCCAATGTCAGGAGCTGTGTAGGGAGCATTGCCAGGATAACCAGCAGTGCCTGTGTCAGGAGCAGTGACAGGAGCACTGTCAGTGTTAGGAGCAGTGTGACGAGCAGTGTCAGTGACAGGAGCAGTGTCAGTGACAGGAGCAGTGTCAGGAGCAGTGTCAGTGGCTGGAGCAGTGTCAGTGTCTGGAGCAGTTTCAGGTGTAGTGTCAGGAACAGGGTCAGTGTCAGGAGCAGTGTCAGGAGCAGTGTGAGGAGCAGTGTCAGTGTCAGTATCAGGAGCAGTGTCAGTGTCAGTAGCAGTGACAGGAGCAGAGTTAGTGTCAGGAGCAGTGACAGTGTCAGTGTCAGGAGCAGTGTCAGGAGCAGAGTCAGTGTGAGGACCAGATTCAGGGGCATTCTCAGGAACAGCAGCAGTGCCAGTGTCTAGAGCACTCTCAGGAGCTGTGTCAGTGTCAGGAGCAGTGTCAGGAGCATTCTCAGGATCGGCAGTAGCGTCAGTGTCAGGAGCAGTGACAGGAGAAGTGTCAGTGACAGCAGCTATTTCAGGAGTAGTGTCACGTGCAGTGTCAGTGTCAGTGACTGGAGCAGCGTCAGGAGCATTGTCAGGATCAGCAGCACCGTCAGTGTCAGGAGCAGTGCCAGGAGGTGTGTCAGTGTCAGTGTCAGGAGCAGTGTCAGCAGCACTGTCAGTGTCAGGAGCAGTGTCAGGAGCAGTGTCAGTGTCAGGAGCAGTGTCAGGAGCATTCTCAGGATCGGCAGTAGCGTCAGTGTCAGGAGCAGTGACAGGAGAAGTGTCAGTGACAGCAGCTATTTCAGGAGTAGTGTCACGTGCAGTGTCAGTGTCAGTGACTGGAGCAGCGTCAGGAGCATTGTCAGGATCAGCAGCACCGTCAGTGTCAGGAGCAGTGCCAGGAGGTGTGTCAGTGTCAGTGTCAGGAGCAGTGTCAGCAGCACTGTCAGTGTCGGGAGCAGTGTCAGGAGCCGTGTCAGGAGCATTGTCAATATCAGCAGCAGTGTCTGTGTTAGGAGCAGTGTTAGCACTAGTGTCAGTGCCAGGAGCAGTGTGAGGAGCAGTGTCAGTGTCAGGAGCAGTGCCTGGAGCAGTGTCAGTGTCAGGAGCAGTGTCAGGAGCAGTGTCTATGTCAGGAGCAGTGTCAGGAGCACTGACAGTGCCAGGAGCAGTGTCAGTGTCAGGAGCTGTGTCAGGAGCAGTGTCAGGAGCATTGTCAGGATCAGCAGCAGTGTCAGTGTCAGGAGCAGTGTCAGGAGCAGTGTCAGTGTCAGGAGCAGTGTCAGGAGCAGTGTCTGGAGCAGTGTCAGTGTCAGGAGCAGTGTCAGTGTCAGGAGCAGTGTCGGTGTCAGTGTCAGGAGCAGTGACAGGAGCAGTGTCAGATGCAGCGTCAGTGTCAGGAGCATTCTCGGGTGCAGTGTCAGTGTCAGGAGCAGTGTGAGGAGCAGTGTCAGTGTCAGGAGCAGTGTCAGGACCAGTGTCAGCTTCACGAGCAGTGTCAGGACAAGTGTCGGTGTCAGGAGCAGTGTGAGGAGCAGTGTCAGTGACAGGACCAGCGTCAGTGTCAGGAGCAGTGTCAGCGCCAGTATCAGGAGCAGTGTCTGTGTCAGGAGCAGTGTCAGGAGCAGTGTGAGGAGCAGTGTCAGTGTCTGTATCAGGAGCAGTGTCAGTGACAGTAGCAGTGTCAGGAGCAGAGTCAGTGTCAGGAGCAGTGACAGTGTCAGTGTCAGGAGCAGTGACAGGAGCAGTGACAGGTGCAGCGTCAGTGTCAGGAGCATTCTCAGGTGCAGTGTCAGTGTCAGGAGCAGTGTGAGGAGCAGTGTCAGTGTCAGGAGCAGTGTCAGGACCAGTGTCAGCTTCACGAGCAGTGTCAGGACAAGTGTCGGTGTCAGGAGCAGTGTGAGGAGCAGTGTCAGTGACAGGACCAGCGTCAGTGTCAGGAGCAGTGTCAGCGCCAGTATCAGGAGCAGTGTCTGTGTCTGGAGCAGTGTCAGTAGCAGTGTCAGTGTCAGGAGGAGTGTCAGTGCCAGTGTCAGGAGCAGTGACAGGAGCAGTGTCAGGTGCAGCGACAGTGTCAGGAGCATTCTCAGGTGCAGTGTCAGTGTCAGGAGCAGTGTGAGGAGCAGTGTCAGTGTCAGGAGCAGTGTCAGGACCAGTGTCAGCTTCACGAGCAGTGTCAGGACAAGTGTCGGTGTCAGGAGCAGTGTGAGGAGCAGTGTCAGTGACAGGACCAGCGTCAGTGTCAGGAGCAGTGTCAGCGCCAGTATCAGGAGCAGTGTCTGTGTCAGGAGCAGTGTCAGGTGCAGTGTCAGGAGCAGTGCCAGGTGCAGCGTGAGTGTCAGGAGCATTCTCAGGTGCAGTGTCAGTGTCAGGAGCAGTGTGACGAGCAGTGTCAGTGTCAGGAGCAGTGTGACGAACAGTGTCAGAGTCAGGAGCAGTGTCAGGATCAGTGTCAGTTTCAGGAGCAGTGTCAGGACAAGTGTCAGTGTCAGGTGCAGCGTCAGGAGCAGTGTCAGGAGCAGTGTCAGGAGCAGTGTCAGTGCCAAGAGCAGTGTCAAGAGCAGGGTCAGGGGCAGTGTCAGTGGCAGTGTCAGTGTCAGGAGCAGAGTCAGGACCAGTGCCAATGTCAGGAGCTGTGTAGGGAGCATTGCCAGGATCACCAGCAGTGCCTGTGTCAGGAGCAGTGACAGGAGAAGTGTCAGTGACAGCAGCTATTTCAGGAGTAGTGTCAGGTGCAGTGTCAGTGTCAGTGACTGGAACAGTGTCAGGAGCATTGTCAGGATCAGCAGCAGTGTCAGTGTCAGGAGCATGGTCAGTAGCAGTTCCAGTGTCAGTATCAGGAGCAGTGTGAGGAGCAGTGTCAGGAGCAGTGTCAGTGTCAGGAGCAGTGTCTTTGTGAGCAGCAGTGTCAGGAACAGTGGCAGGAGCAGTGTCAGTGTCAGGAGCAGTGACAGGAGCACTGTCAGTGTTAGGAGCAGTGTGACGAGCAGTGTCAGTGACAGGAGCAGTGTCAGGAGCAGTGTCAGTGGCTGGAGCAGTGTCAGTCTCTGGAGCAGTTTCAGGTGTAGTGTCAGGAACAGGGTCAGTGTCAGGAGCAGTGTCAGGAGCAGTGTGAGGAGCAGTGTCAGTGTCAGTATCAGGAGCAGTGTCAGTGTCAGTAGCAGTGTCAGGAGCAGAGTTAGTGTCAGGAGCAGTGACAGTGTCAGTGTCAGGAGCAGTGTCAGGAGCAGAGTCAGTGTGAGGACCAGATTCAGGGGCATTCTCAGGAACAGCAGCAGTGCCAGTGTCTAGAGCACTCTCAGGAGCTGTGTCAGTGTCAGGAGCAGTGTCAGGAGCATTCTCAGGATCGGCAGTAGCGTCAGTGTCAGGAGCAGTGACAGGAGAAGTGTCAGTGACAGCAGCTATTTCAGGAGTAGTGTCACGTGCAGTGTCAGTGTCAGTGACTGGAGCAGCGTCAGGAGCATTGTCAGGATCAGCAGCAGTGTCAGTGTCAGGAGCATGGCCAGTAGCAGTGCCAGTGTCAGTATCAGGAGCAGTGTGAGGAGCTGTGTCAGTGTCAGGAGCAGTGTCTTTGTGAGCAGCAGTGTCAGGAACAGTTGCAGGAGCAGTGTCAGTGTCAGGAGCAGTGTCAGGAGCATTCTCAGGATCAGCAGCACCGTCAGTGTCAGGAGCAGTGCCAGGAGGTGTGTCAGTGTCAGTGTCAGGAGCAGTGTCAGCAGCACTGTCAGTGTCAGGAGCAGTGTCAGGAGCAGTGTCAGTGTCAGGAGCAGTGTCAGGAGCAGGGTCAGGAGCAGTGTCAGTGGCAGTATCAGGAGCAGTGCCTGTGTCAGGAGCAGTGTCAGGTGCAGCGTCAGGAGCAGTGTCGGGTGCAGCGTCAGTGCCAGGAGCATTCTCAGGCGCAGTGTCAGTGTCAGGAGCAGTGTGAGGAGCAGTGTCTGTGTCAGGAGCAGTGTCAGGACCTGTGTCAGTTTCAGGAGCAGTGTCAGGACGAGCGTCAGCGTCAGAACCAGTGTCAGGAGCAGTAAGAGGAGCAGTGTCAGTGTCGGGAGCAGTGTCAGGAGCCGTGTCAGGAGCATTGTCAATATCAGCAGCAGTGTCTGTGTTAGGAGCAGTGTTAGCAGCAGTGTCAGTGCCAGGAGCAGTGTGAGGAGCAGTGTCAGTGTCAGGAGCCGTGCCTGGAGCAGTGTCAGTGTCAGGAGCAGTGTCAGGAGCAGTGTCTATGTCAGGAGCAGTGTCAGGACCACTGACAGTGCCAGGAGCAGTGTCAGTGTCAGGAGCTGTGTCAGGAGCAGTGTCAGGAGCATTGTCAGGATCAGCAGCAGTGTCAGTGTCAGGAGCAGTGTCAGGAGCAGTGTCAGTGTCAGGAGCAGTGTCAGGAGCAGTGTCTGGAGCAGTGTCAGTGTCAGGAGCAGTGTCAGTGTCAGGAGCAGTGTCAGTGTCAGTGTCAGGAGCAGTGACAGGAGCAGTGTCAGATGCAGCGTCAGTGTCAGGAGCATTCTCGGGTGCAGTGTCAGTGTCAGGAGCAGTGTGTGGAGCAGTGTCAGTGTCAGGAGCAGTCTCAGGACCAGTGTCAGCTTCACGAGCAGTGTCAGGACAAGTGTCGGTGTCAGGAGCAGTGTGAGGAGCAGTGTCAGGACCAGTGTCAGCTTCACGAGCAGTGTCAGGACAAGTGTCGGTGTCAGGAGCAGTGTGAGGAGCAGTGTCAGTGACAGGACCAGCGTCAGTGTCAGGAGCAGTGTCAGCGCCAGTATCAGGAGCAGTGTCTGTGTCAGGAGCAGTGTCAGGAGCAGTGTGAGGAGCAGTGTCAGTGTCTGTATCAGGAGCAGTGTCAGTGACAGTAGCAGTGTCAGGAGCAGAGTCAGTGTCAGGAGCAGTGACAGTGTCAGTGTCAGGAGCAGTGACAGGAGCAGTGACAGGTGCAGCGTCAGTGTCAGGAGCATTCTCAGGTGCAGTGTCAGTGTCAGGAGCAGTGTGAGGAGCAGTGTCAGTGTCAGGAGCAGTGTCAGGACCAGTGTCAGCTTCACGAGCAGTGTCAGGACAAGTGTCGGTGTCAGGAGCAGTGTGAGGAGCAGTGTCAGTGACAGGACCAGCGTCAGTGTCAGGAGCAGTGTCAGCGCCAGTCTCAGGACCAGTGTCAGCTTCACGAGCAGTGTCAGGACAAGTGTCGGTGTCAGGAGCAGTGTGAGGAGCAGTGTCAGGACCAGTGTCAGCTTCACGAGCAGTGTCAGGACAAGTGTCGGTGTCAGGAGCAGTGTGAGGAGCAGTGTCAGTGACAGGACCAGCGTCAGTGTCAGGAGCAGTGTCAGCGCCAGTATCAGGAGCAGTGTCTGTGTCAGGAGCAGTGTCAGGAGCAGTGTGAGGAGCAGTGTCAGTGTCTGTATCAGGAGCAGTGTCAGTGACAGTAGCAGTGTCAGGAGCAGAGTCAGTGTCAGGAGCAGTGACAGTGTCAGTGTCAGGAGCAGTGACAGGAGCAGTGACAGGTGCAGCGTCAGTGTCAGGAGCATTCTCAGGTGCAGTGTCAGTGTCAGGAGCAGTGTGAGGAGCAGTGTCAGTGTCAGGAGCAGTGTCAGGACCAGTGTCAGCTTCACGAGCAGTGTCAGGACAAGTGTCGGTGTCAGGAGCAGTGTGAGGAGCAGTGTCAGTGACAGGACCAGCGTCAGTGTCAGGAGCAGTGTCAGCGCCAGTATCAGGAGCAGTGTCTGTGTCTGGAGCAGTGTCAGTAGCAGTGTCAGTGTCAGGAGGAGTGTCAGTGCCAGTGTCAGGAGCAGTGACAGGATCAGTGTCAGGTGCAGCGACAGTGTCAGGAGCATTCTCAGGTGCAGTGTCAGTGTCAGGAGCAGTGTGAGGAGCAGTGTCAGTGTCAGGAGCAGTGTCAGGACCAGTGTCAGCTTCACGAGCAGTGTCAGGACAAGTGTCGGTGTCAGGAGCAGTGTGAGGAGCAGTGTCAGTGACAGGACCAGCGTCAGTGTCAGGAGCAGTGTCAGCGCCAGTATCAGGAGCAGTGTCTGTGTCAGGAGCAGTGTCAGGTGCAGCGTGAGTGTCAGGAGCATCCTCAGGTGCAGTGTCAGTGTCAGGAGCAGTGTGACGAGCAGTGTCAGTGTCAGGAGCAGTGTGACGAACAGTGTCAGAGTCAGGAGCAGTGTCAGGACCAGTGTCAGCTTCACGAGCAGTGTCAGGACAAGTGTCGGTGTCAGGAGCAGTGTGAGGAGCAGTGTCAGTGACAGGACCAGCGTCAGTGTCAGGAGCAGTGTCAGCGCCAGTATCAGGAGCAGTGTCTGTGTCAGGAGCAGTGTCAGGTGCAGCGTGAGTGTCAGGAGCATCCTCAGGTGCAGTGTCAGTGTCAGGAGCAGTGTGACGAGCAGTGTCAGTGTCAGGAGCAGTGTGACGAACAGTGTCAGAGTCAGGAGCAGTGTCAGGATCAGTGTCAGTTTCAGGAGCAGTGTCAGGACAAGTGTCAGTGTCAGGTGCAGCGTCAGGAGCAGTGTCAGGAGCAGTGTCAGGAGCAGTGTCAGTGCCAAGAGCAGTGTCAAGAGCAGGGTCAGGGGCAGTGTCAGTGGCAGTGTCAGTGTCAGGAGCAGAGTCAGGACCAGTGCCGATGTCAGGAGCTGTGTAGGGAGCATTGCCAGGATCACCAGCAGTGCCTGTGTCAGGAGCAGTGACAGGAGAAGTGTCAGTGACAGCAGCTATTTCAGGAGTAGTGTCAGGTGCAGTGTCAGTGTCAGTGACTGGAACAGTGTCAGGAGCATTGTCAGGATCAGCAGCAGTGTCAGTGTCAGGAGCATGGTCAGTAGCAGTTCCAGTGTCAGTATCAGGAGCAGTGTGAGGAGCAGTGTCAGGAGCAGTGTCAGTGTCAGGAGCAGTGTCTTTGTGAGCAGCAGTGTCAGGAACAGTGGCAGGAGCAGTGTCAGTGTCTGGAGCAGTGACAGGAGCACTGTCAGTGTTAGGAGCAGTGTGACGAGCAGTGTCAGTGACAGGAGCAGTGTCAGGAGCAGTGTCAGTGGCTGGAGCAGTGTCAGTGTCTGGAGCAGTTTCAGGTGTAGTGTCAGGAACAGGGTCAGTGTCAGGAGCAGTGTCAGGAGCAGTGTGAGGAGCAGTGTCAGTGTCAGTATCAGGAGCAGTGTCAGTGTCAGTAGCAGTGTCAGGAGCAGAGTTAGTGTCAGGAGCAGTGACAGTGTCAGTGTCAGGAGCAGTGTCAGGAGCAGAGTCAGTGTGAGGACCAGATTCAGGGGCATTCTCAGGAACAGCAGCAGTGCCAGTGTCTAGAGCACTCTCAGGAGCTGTGTCAGTGTCAGGAGCAGTGTCAGGAGCATTCTCAGGATCGGCAGTAGCGTCAGTGTCAGGAGCAGTGACAGGAGAAGTGTCAGTGACAGCAGCTATTTCAGGAGTAGTGTCACGTGCAGTGTCAGTGTCAGTGACTGGAGCAGCGTCAGGAGCATTGTCAGGATCAGCAGCAGTGTCAGTGTCAGGAGCATGGCCAGTAGCAGTGCCAGTGTCAGTATCAGGAGCAGTGTGAGGAGCTGTGTCAGTGTCAGGAGCAGTGTCTTTGTGAGCAGCAGTGTCAGGAACAGTTGCAGGAGCAGTGTCAGTGTCAGGAGCAGTGTCAGGAGCATTCTCTGGATCAGCAGCACCGTCAGTGTCAGGAGCAGTGCCAGGAGGTGTGTCAGTGTCAGTGTCAGGAGCAGTGTCAGCAGCACTGTCAGTGTCAGGAGCAGTGTCAGGAGCAGTGTCAGTGTCAGGAGCAGTGTCAGGAGCAGGGTCAGGAGCAGTGTCAGTGGCAGTATCAGGAGCAGTGCCTGTGTCAGGAGCAGTGTCAGGTGCAGCGTCAGGAGCAGTGTCGGGTGCAGCGTCAGTGCCAGGAGCATTCTCAGGCGCAGTGTCAGTGTCAGGAGCAGTGTGAGGAGCAGTGTCTGTGTCAGGAGCAGTGTCAGGACCTGTGTCAGTTTCAGGAGCAGTGTCAGGACGAGCGTCAGCGTCAGAACCAGTGTCAGGAGCAGTAAGAGGAGCAGTGTCAGTGTCGGGAGCAGTGTCAGGAGCCGTGTCAGGAGCATTGTCAATATCAGCAGCAGTGTCTGTGTTAGGAGCAGTGTTAGCAGCAGTGTCAGTGCCAGGAGCAGTGTGAGGAGCAGTGTCAGTGTCAGGAGCCGTGCCTGGAGCAGTGTCAGTGTCAGGAGCAGTGTCAGGAGCAGTGTCTATGTCAGGAGCAGTGTCAGGACCACTGACAGTGCCAGGAGCAGTGTCAGTGTCAGGAGCTGTGTCAGGAGCAGTGTCAGGAGCATTGTCAGGATCAGCAGCAGTGTCAGTGTCAGGAGCAGTGTCAGGAGCAGTGTCAGTGTCAGGAGCAGTGTCAGGAGCAGTGTCTGGAGCAGTGTCAGTGTCAGGAGCAGTGTCAGTGTCAGGAGCAGTGTCAGTGTCAGTGTCAGGAGCAGTGACAGGAGCAGTGTCAGATGCAGCGTCAGTGTCAGGAGCATTCTCGGGTGCAGTGTCAGTGTCAGGAGCAGTGTGTGGAGCAGTGTCAGTGTCAGGAGCAGTCTCAGGACCAGTGTCAGCTTCACGAGCAGTGTCAGGACAAGTGTCGGTGTCAGGAGCAGTGTGAGGAGCAGTGTCAGGACCAGTGTCAGCTTCACGAGCAGTGTCAGGACAAGTGTCGGTGTCAGGAGCAGTGTGAGGAGCAGTGTCAGTGACAGGACCAGCGTCAGTGTCAGGAGCAGTGTCAGCGCCAGTATCAGGAGCAGTGTCTGTGTCAGGAGCAGTGTCAGGAGCAGTGTGAGGAGCAGTGTCAGTGTCTGTATCAGGAGCAGTGTCAGTGACAGTAGCAGTGTCAGGAGCAGAGTCAGTGTCAGGAGCAGTGACAGTGTCAGTGTCAGGAGCAGTGACAGGAGCAGTGACAGGTGCAGCGTCAGTGTCAGGAGCATTCTCAGGTGCAGTGTCAGTGTCAGGAGCAGTGTGAGGAGCAGTGTCAGTGTCAGGAGCAGTGTCAGGACCAGTGTCAGCTTCACGAGCAGTGTCAGGACAAGTGTCGGTGTCAGGAGCAGTGTGAGGAGCAGTGTCAGTGACAGGACCAGCGTCAGTGTCAGGAGCAGTGTCAGCGCCAGTCTCAGGACCAGTGTCAGCTTCACGAGCAGTGTCAGGACAAGTGTCGGTGTCAGGAGCAGTGTGAGGAGCAGTGTCAGGACCAGTGTCAGCTTCACGAGCAGTGTCAGGACAAGTGTCGGTGTCAGGAGCAGTGTGAGGAGCAGTGTCAGTGACAGGACCAGCGTCAGTGTCAGGAGCAGTGTCAGCGCCAGTATCAGGAGCAGTGTCTGTGTCAGGAGCAGTGTCAGGAGCAGTGTGAGGAGCAGTGTCAGTGTCTGTATCAGGAGCAGTGTCAGTGACAGTAGCAGTGTCAGGAGCAGAGTCAGTGTCAGGAGCAGTGACAGTGTCAGTGTCAGGAGCAGTGACAGGAGCAGTGACAGGTGCAGCGTCAGTGTCAGGAGCATTCTCAGGTGCAGTGTCAGTGTCAGGAGCAGTGTGAGGAGCAGTGTCAGTGTCAGGAGCAGTGTCAGGACCAGTGTCAGCTTCACGAGCAGTGTCAGGACAAGTGTCGGTGTCAGGAGCAGTGTGAGGAGCAGTGTCAGTGACAGGACCAGCGTCAGTGTCAGGAGCAGTGTCAGCGCCAGTATCAGGAGCAGTGTCTGTGTCTGGAGCAGTGTCAGTAGCAGTGTCAGTGTCAGGAGGAGTGTCAGTGCCAGTGTCAGGAGCAGTGACAGGATCAGTGTCAGGTGCAGCGACAGTGTCAGGAGCATTCTCAGGTGCAGTGTCAGTGTCAGGAGCAGTGTGAGGAGCAGTGTCAGTGTCAGGAGCAGTGTCAGGACCAGTGTCAGCTTCACGAGCAGTGTCAGGACAAGTGTCGGTGTCAGGAGCAGTGTGAGGAGCAGTGTCAGTGACAGGACCAGCGTCAGTGTCAGGAGCAGTGTCAGCGCCAGTATCAGGAGCAGTGTCTGTGTCAGGAGCAGTGTCAGGTGCAGCGTGAGTGTCAGGAGCATCCTCAGGTGCAGTGTCAGTGTCAGGAGCAGTGTGACGAGCAGTGTCAGTGTCAGGAGCAGTGTGACGAACAGTGTCAGAGTCAGGAGCAGTGTCAGGATCAGTGTCAGTTTCAGGAGCAGTGTCAGGACAAGTGTCAGTGTCAGGTGCAGCGTCAGGAGCAGTGTCAGGAGCAGTGTCAGGAGCAGTGTCAGTGCCAAGAGCAGTGTCAAGAGCAGGGTCAGGGGCAGTGTCAGTGGCAGTGTCAGTGTCAGGAGCAGAGTCAGGACCAGTGCCGATGTCAGGAGCTGTGTAGGGAGCATTGCCAGGATCACCAGCAGTGCCTGTGTCAGGAGCAGTGACAGGAGAAGTGTCAGTGACAGCAGCTATTTCAGGAGTAGTGTCAGGTGCAGTGTCAGTGTCAGTGACTGGAACAGTGTCAGGAGCATTGTCAGGATCAGCAGCAGTGTCAGTGTCAGGAGCATGGTCAGTAGCAGTTCCAGTGTCAGTATCAGGAGCAGTGTGAGGAGCAGTGTCAGGAGCAGTGTCAGTGTCAGGAGCAGTGTCTTTGTGAGCAGCAGTGTCAGGAACAGTGGCAGGAGCAGTGTCAGTGTCTGGAGCAGTGACAGGAGCACTGTCAGTGTTAGGAGCAGTGTGACGAGCAGTGTCAGTGACAGGAGCAGTGTCAGGAGCAGTGTCAGTGGCTGGAGCAGTGTCAGTGTCTGGAGCAGTTTCAGGTGTAGTGTCAGGAACAGGGTCAGTGTCAGGAGCAGTGTCAGGAGCAGTGTGAGGAGCAGTGTCAGTGTCAGTATCAGGAGCAGTGTCAGTGTCAGTAGCAGTGTCAGGAGCAGAGTTAGTGTCAGGAGCAGTGACAGTGTCAGTGTCAGGAGCAGTGTCAGGAGCAGAGTCAGTGTGAGGACCAGATTCAGGGGCATTCTCAGGAACAGCAGCAGTGCCAGTGTCTAGAGCACTCTCAGGAGCTGTGTCAGTGTCAGGAGCAGTGTCAGGAGCATTCTCAGGATCGGCAGTAGCGTCAGTGTCAGGAGCAGTGACAGGAGAAGTGTCAGTGACAGCAGCTATTTCAGGAGTAGTGTCACGTGCAGTGTCAGTGTCAGTGACTGGAGCAGCGTCAGGAGCATTGTCAGGATCAGCAGCAGTGTCAGTGTCAGGAGCATGGCCAGTAGCAGTGCCAGTGTCAGTATCAGGAGCAGTGTGAGGAGCTGTGTCAGTGTCAGGAGCAGTGTCTTTGTGAGCAGCAGTGTCAGGAACAGTTGCAGGAGCAGTGTCAGTGTCAGGAGCAGTGTCAGGAGCATTCTCAGGATCAGCAGCACCGTCAGTGTCAGGAGCAGTGCCAGGAGGTGTGTCAGTGTCAGTGTCAGGAGCAGTGTCAGCAGCACTGTCAGTGTCAGGAGCAGTGTCAGGAGCAGTGTCAGTGTCAGGAGCAGTGTCAGGAGCAGGGTCAGGAGCAGTGTCAGTGGCAGTATCAGGAGCAGTGCCTGTGTCAGGAGCAGTGTCAGGTGCAGCGTCAGGAGCAGTGTCGGGTGCAGCGTCAGTGCCAGGAGCATTCTCAGGCGCAGTGTCAGTGTCAGGAGCAGTGTGAGGAGCAGTGTCTGTGTCAGGAGCAGTGTCAGGACCTGTGTCAGTTTCAGGAGCAGTGTCAGGACGATCGTCAGCGTCAGAACCAGTGTCAGGAGCAGTAAGAGGAGCAGTGTCAGTGTCGGGAGCAGTGTCAGGAGCCGTGTCAGGAGCATTGTCAATATCAGCAGCAGTGTCTGTGTTAGGAGCAGTGTTAGCAGCAGTGTCAGTGCCAGGAGCAGTGTGAGGAGCAGTGTCAGTGTCAGGAGCCGTGCCTGGAGCAGTGTCAGTGTCAGGAGCAGTGTCAGGAGCAGTGTCTATGTCAGGAGCAGTGTCAGGACCACTGACAGTGCCAGGAGCAGTGTCAGTGTCAGGAGCTGTGTCAGGAGCAGTGTCAGGAGCATTGTCAGGATCAGCAGCAGTGTCAGTGTCAGGAGCAGTGTCAGGAGCAGTGTCAGTGTCAGGAGCAGTGTCAGGAGCAGTGTCTGGAGCAGTGTCAGTGTCAGGAGCAGTGTCAGTGTCAGGAGCAGTGTCAGTGTCAGTGTCAGGAGCAGTGACAGGAGCAGTGTCAGATGCAGCGTCAGTGTCAGGAGCATTCTCGGGTGCAGTGTCAGTGTCAGGAGCAGTGTGTGGAGCAGTGTCAGTGTCAGGAGCAGTCTCAGGACCAGTGTCAGCTTCACGAGCAGTGTCAGGACAAGTGTCGGTGTCAGGAGCAGTGTGAGGAGCAGTGTCAGGACCAGTGTCAGCTTCACGAGCAGTGTCAGGACAAGTGTCGGTGTCAGGAGCAGTGTGAGGAGCAGTGTCAGTGACAGGACCAGCGTCAGTGTCAGGAGCAGTGTCAGCGCCAGTATCAGGAGCAGTGTCTGTGTCAGGAGCAGTGTCAGGAGCAGTGTGAGGAGCAGTGTCAGTGTCAGTATCAGGAGCAGTGTCAGTGACAGTAGCAGTGTCAGGAGCAGAGTCAGTGTCAGGAGCAGTGACAGTGTCAGTGTCAGGAGCAGTGACAGGAGCAGTGACAGGTGCAGCGTCAGCGTCAGGAGCATTCTCAGGTGCAGTGTCAGTGTCAGGAGCAGTGTGAGGAGCAGTGTCAGTGTCAGGAGCAGTGTCAGGACCAGTGTCAGCTTCACGAGCAGTGTCAGGACAAGTGTCGGTGTCAGGAGCAGTGTGAGGAGCAGTGTCAGTGACAGGACCAGCGTCAGTGTCAGGAGCAGTGTCAGCGCCAGTATCAGGAGCAGTGTCTGTGTCTGGAGCAGTGTCAGTAGCAGTGTCAGTGTCAGGAGCAGTGTCAGTGCCAGTGTCAGGAGCAGTGACAGGAGCAGTGTCAGGTGCAGCGACAGTGTCAGGAGCATTCTCAGGTGCAGTGTCAGTGTCAGGAGCAGTGTGAGGAGCAGTGTCAGTGTCAGGAGCAGTGTCAGGACCAGTGTCAGCTTCACGAGCAGTGTCAGGACAAGTGTCGGTGTCAGGAGCAGTGTGAGGAGCAGTGTCAGTGACAGGACCAGCGTCAGTGTCAGGAGCAGTGTCAGCGCCAGTATCAGGAGCAGTGTCTGTGTCTGGAGCAGTGTCAGTAGCAGTGTCAGTGTCAGGAGCAGTGTCAGTGCCAGTGTCAGGAGCAGTGACAGGAGCAGTGTCAGGTGCAGCGACAGTGTCAGGAGCATTCTCAGGTGCAGTGTCAGTGTCAGGAGCAGTGTGAGGAGCAGTGTCAGTGTCAGGAGCAGTGTCAGGACCAGTGTCAGCTTCACGAGCAGTGTCAGGACAAGTGTCGGTGTCAGGAGCAGTGTGAGGAGCAGTGTCAGTGACAGGACCAGCGTCAGTGTCAGGAGCAGTGTCAGCGCCAGTATCAGGAGCAGTGTCTGTGTCAGGAGCAGTGTCAGGTGCAGTGTCAGGAGCAGTGTCAGGTGCAGCGTGAGTGTCAGGAGCATTCTCAGGTGCAGTGTCAGTGTCAGGAGCAGTGTGACGAGCAGTGTCAGTGTCAGGAGCAGTGTGACGAACAGTGTCAGAGTCAGGAGCAGTGTCAGGATCAGTGTCAGTTTCAGGAGCAGTGTCAGGACAAGTGTCAGTGTCAGGTGCAGCGTCAGGAGCAGTGTCAGGAGCAGTGTCAGGAGCAGTGTCAGTGCCAAGAGCAGTGTCAAGAGCAGGGTCAGGGGCAGTGTCAGTGGCAGTGTCAGTGTCAGGAGCAGAGTCAGGACCAGTGCCAATGTCAGGAGCTGTGTAGGGAGCATTGCCAGGATCACCAGCAGTGCCTGTGTCAGGAGCAGTGACAGGAGAAGTGTCAGTGACAGCAGCTATTTCAGGAGTAGTGTCAGGTGCAGTGTCAGTGTCAGTGACTGGAACAGTGTCAGGAGCATTGTCAGGATCAGCAGCAGTGTCAGTGTCAGGAGCATGGTCAGTAGCAGTTCCAGTGTCAGTATCAGGAGCAGTGTGAGGAGCAGTGTCAGGAGCAGTGTCAGTGTCAGGAGCAGTGTCTTTGTGAGCAGCAGTGTCAGGAACAGTGGCAGGAGCAGTGTCAGTGTCAGGAGCAGCGACAGGAGCAGTGCCAGTGTCTGGAGCTGTGTCAGTGCCAGTGTCAGTGTCAGGAGCAGTGTCAGGAGCAGTGTCAGGAACATTGTCAGGATCACCAGCAGTGTCTGTATCAGGAGCAGTGCCAGTGACAGGAGCAGTGTCAGTGTGAGCAGCAGTGTCAGGAACAGTGGGAGGAGCAGTGTCAGTGTCAGGAGCTGTGTCAGGAGCAGTGTCAGGAGCATTGTCAGGATCAGCAGCAGTGTCAGTGTCAGCAGCATGGTCAGTAGCAGTGCCAGTGTCAGTATCAGGAGCAGTGTCAGGAGCAGTGTCAGAGTCAGGAGCAGTGTCAGGAGCAGTGACAGGAGCAGTGTCAGTGTGAGCAGCAGTGTCAGGAACAGTGGGAGGAGCAGTGTCAGTGTCAGGAGCTGTGTCAGGAGCAGTGTCAGGAGCACTGTCAGTGTCAGGAGCAGTGTCAGGACCAGTGTCAGATTCAGGAGCAGTGTCAGGACAAGTGTCGGTGTCAGGAGCAGTGTGAGGAGCAGCGTCAGTGACAAGACCAGTGTCAGTGTCAGGAGCAGTGTCAGTGCCAGTATCAGGAGCAGTGTCAGTGCCAGTATCAGGAGCAGTGTCTGTGTCAGGAGCAGTGTCAGGTGCAGTGTCAGGAGCAGGGTCAGGTGCAGCGTGAGTGTCAGGAGCATTCTCAGGTGCAGTGTCAGTGTCAGGAGCAGTGTGACGAGCAGTGTCAGTGTTAGGAGCAGTGTGACGAGCAGTGTCAGTGTCAGGAGCAGTGTCAGGACCAGTGTCAGTTTCAGGAGCAGTGTCAGGAGAAGTGTCAGTGTCAGGTGCAGCGTCAGGAGCAGTGTCAGGGGCAGTGTCAGTGCCAGGAGCAGTGTCAGGAGCAGGGTCAGAGGCAGTGTCAGTGGCAGTGTCAGTGTCAGGAGCAGAGTCAGGACCAGTGCCAATGTCAGGAGCTGTGTAGGGAGCATTGCCAGGATAACCAGCAGTGCCTGTGTCAGGAGCAGTGACAGGAGCACTGTCAGTGTTAGGAGCAGTGTGACGAGCAGTGTCAGTGACAGGAGCAGTGTCAGTGACAGGAGCAGTGTCAGGAGCAGTGTCAGTGGCTGGAGCAGTGTCAGTGTCTGGAGCAGTTTCAGGTGTAGTGTCAGGTACAGGGTCAGTGTCAGGAGCAGTGTCAGGAGCAGTGTGAGGAGCAGTGTCAGTGTCAGGAGCTGTGTCAGGAGCAGTGTCGGGGTCAGTGTCAGAGACAGGAGCAGTGTCGGGGTCAGTGTCTGTGTCAGGAGCAGCGACAGGATCAGTGCCAGTGTCTGGAGCTGTGTCAGTGCCAGTGTCAGTGTCAGGAGCAGTGTCAGGAGCAGTGTCAGGAACATTGTCAGGATCACCAGCAGTGTCTGTATCAGGAGCAGTGCCAGTGACAGGAGCAGTGTCAGTGTGAGCAGCAGTGTCAGGAACAGTGGGAGGAGCAGTGTCAGTGTCAGGAGCTGTGTCAGGAGCAGTGTCAGGAGCATTGTCAGGATCAGCAGCAGTGTCAGTGTCAGCAGCATGGTCAGTAGCAGTGCCAGTGTCAGTATCAGGAGCAGTGTCAGGAGCAGTGTCAGAGTCAGGAGCAGTGTCAGGAGCAGTGACAGGAGCAGTGTCAGTGTGAGCAGCAGTGTCAGGAACAGTGGGAGGAGCAGTGTCAGTGTCAGGAGCTGTGTCAGGAGCAGTGTCAGGAGCACTGTCAGTGTCAGGAGCAGTGTCAGGACCAGTGTCAGATTCAGGAGCAGTGTCAGGACAAGTGTCGGTGTCAGGAGCAGTGTGAGGAGCAGCGTCAGTGACAAGACCAGTGTCAGTGTCAGGAGCAGTGTCAGTGCCAGTATCAGGAGCAGTGTCAGTGCCAGTATCAGGAGCAGTGTCTGTGTCAGGAGCAGTGTCAGGTGCAGTGTCAGGAGCAGGGTCAGGTGCAGCGTGAGTGTCAGGAGCATTCTCATGTGCAGTGTCAGTGTCAGGAGCAGTGTGACGAGCAGTGTCAGTGTTAGGAGCAGTGTGACGAGCAGTGTCAGTGTCAGGAGCAGTGTCAGGACCAGTGTCAGTTTCAGGAGCAGTGTCAGGAGAAGTGTCAGTGTCAGGTGCAGCGTCAGGAGCAGTGTCAGGGGCAGTGTCAGTGCCAGGAGCAGTGTCAGGAGCAGGGTCAGAGGCAGTGTCAGTGGCAGTGTCAGTGTCAGGAGCAGAGTCAGGACCAGTGCCAATGTCAGGAGCTGTGTAGGGAGCATTGCCAGGATAACCAGCAGTGCCTGTGTCAGGAGCAGTGACAGGAGCACTGTCAGTGTTAGGAGCAGTGTGACGAGCAGTGTCAGTGACAGGAGCAGTGTCAGTGACAGGAGCAGTGTCAGGAGCAGTGTCAGTGGCTGGAGCAGTGTCAGTGTCTGGAGCAGTTTCAGGTGTAGTGTCAGGAACAGGGTCAGTGTCAGGAGCAGTGTCAGGAGCAGTGTGAGGAGCAGTGTCAGTGTCAGTATCAGGAGCAGTGTCAGTGTCAGTAGCAGTGTCAGGAGCAGAGTTAGTGTCAGGAGCAGTGACAGTGTCAGTGTCAGGAGCAGTGTCAGGAGCAGAGTCAGTGTGAGGACCAGATTCAGGGGCATTCTCAGGAACAGCAGCAGTGCCAGTGTCTAGAGCACTCTCAGGAGCTGTGTCAGTGTCAGGAGCAGTGTCAGGAGCATTCTCAGGATCGGCAGTAGCGTCAGTGTCAGGAGCAGTGACAGGAGAAGTGTCAGTGACAGCAGCTATTTCAGGAGTAGTGTCACGTGCAGTGTCAGTGTCAGTGACTGGAGCAGCGTCAGGAGCATTGTCAGGATCAGCAGCACCGTCAGTGTCAGGAGCAGTGCCAGGAGGTGTGTCAGTGTCAGTGTCTGGAGCAGTGTCAGCAGCACTGTCAGTGTCAGGAGCAGTGTCAGGAGCAGTGTCAGTGTCAGGAGCAGTGTCAGGAGCAGGGTCAGGAGCAGTGTCAGTGGCAGTATCAGGAGCAGTGCCTGTGTCAGGAGCAGTGTCAGGTGCAGCGTCAGGAGCAGTGTCGGGTGCAGCGTCAGTGCCAGGAGCATTCTCAGGCGCAGTGTCAGAGTCAGGAGCAGTGTGAGGAGCAGTGTCTGTGTCAGGAGCAGTGTCAGGACCTGTGTCAGTTTCAGGAGCAGTGTCAGGACGAGCGTCAGCGTCAGAACCAGTGTCAGGAGCAGTAAGAGGAGCAGTGTCAATATCAGCAGCAGTGTCTGCGTTAGGAGCAGTGTTAGCAGCAGTGTCAGTGCCAGGAGCAGTGTGAGGAGCAGTGTCAGTGTCAGGAGCAGTGCCTGGAGCAGTGTCAGTGTCAGGAGCAGTGTCAGGAGCAGTGTCTATGTCAGGAGCAGTGTCAGGAGCACTGACAGTGCCAGGAGCTGTGTCAGTGTCAGGAGCTGTGTCAGGAGCAGTGTCAGGAGCATTGTCAGGATCAGCAGCAGTGTCAGTGTCAGGAGCAGTGTCAGGAGCAGTGTCAGTGTCAGGAGCAGTGTCAGGAGCAGTGTCTGGAGCAGTGTCAGTGTCAGGAGCAGTGTCAGCGCCAGTATCAGGAGCAGTGTCTGTGTCAGGAGCAGTGTCAGGAGCAGTGTGAGGAGCAGTGTCAGTGTCTGTATCAGGAGCAGTGTCAGTGACAGTAGCAGTGTCAGGAGCAGAGTCAGTGTCAGGAGCAGTGACAGTGTCAGTGTCAGGAGCAGTGACAGGAGCAGTGACAGGTGCAGCGTCAGTGTCAGGAGCATTCTCAGGTGCAGTGTCAGTGTCAGGAGCAGTGTGAGGAGCAGTGTCAGTGTCAGGAGCAGTGTCAGGACCAGTGTCAGCTTCACGAGCAGTGTCAGGACAAGTGTCGGTGTCAGGAGCAGTGTGAGGAGCAGTGTCAGTGACAGGACCAGCGTCAGTGTCAGGAGCAGTGTCAGCGCCAGTACCAGGAGCAGTGTCTGTGTCTGGAGCAGTGTCAGTAGCAGTGTCAGTGTCAGGAGGAGTGTCAGTGCCAGTGTCAGGAGCAGTGACAGGAGCAGTGTCAGGTGCAGCGACAGTGTCAGGAGCATTCTCAGGTGCAGTGTCAGTGTCAGGAGCAGTGTGACGAGCAGTGTCAGTGTCAGGAGCAGTGTCAGGACCAGTGTCAGCTTCACGAGCAGTGTCAGGACAAGTGTCGGTGTCAGGAGCAGTGTGAGGAGCAGTGTCAGTGACAGGACCAGCGTCAGTGTCAGGAGCAGTGTCAGCGCCAGTATCAGGAGCAGTGTCTGTGTCAGGAGCAGTGTCAGGTGCAGTGTGAGGAGCAGTGTCAGGTGCAGCGTGAGTGTCAGGAGCATTCTCAGGTGCAGTGTCAGTGTCAGGAGCAGTGTGACGAGCAGTGTCAGTGTCAGGAGCAGTGTGACGAACAGTGTCAGAGTCAGGAGCAGTGTCAGGATCAGTGTTAGTTTCAGGAGCAGTGTCAGGACAAGTGTCAGTGTCAGGTGCAGCGTCAGGAGCAGTGTCAGGAGCAGTGTCAGGAGCAGTGTCAGTGCCAAGAGCAGTGTCAAGAGCAGGGTCAGGGGCAGTGTCAGTGGCAGTGTCAGTGTCAGGAGCAGAGTCAGGACCAGTGCCAATGTCAGGAGCTGTGTAGGGAGCATTGCCAGGATCACCAGCAGTGCCTGTGTCAGGAGCAGTGACAGGAGAAGTGTCAGTGACAGCAGCTATTTCAGGAGTAGTGTCAGGTGCAGTGTCAGTGTCAGTGACTGGAACAGTGTCAGGAGCATTGTCAGGATCAGCAGCAGTGTCAGTGTCAGGAGCATGGTCAGTAGCAGTTCCAGTGTCAGTATCAGGAGCAGTGTGAGGAGCAGTGTCAGGAGCAGTGTCAGTGTCAGGAGCAGTGTCTTTGTGAGCAGCAGTGTCAGGAACAGTGGCAGGAGCAGTGTCAGTGTCAGGAGCAGTGACAGGAGCACTGTCAGTGTTAGGAGCAGTGTGACGAGCAGTGTCAGTGACAGGAGCAGTGTCAGGAGCAGTGTCAGTGGCAGGAGCAGCGTCAGTGTCAGGAGCAGTGACAGGAGAAGTGTCAGTGACAGCAGCTATTTCAGGAGTAGTGTCACGTGCAGTGTCAGTGTCAGTGACTGGAGCAGCGTCAGGAGCATTGTCAGGATCAGCAGCAGTGTCAGTGTCAGGAGCATGGCCAGTAGCAGTGCCAGTGTCAGTATCAGGAGCAGTGTGAGGAGCAGTGTCAGTGTCAGGAGCAGTGTCTTTGTGAGCAGCAGTGTCAGGAACAGTTGCAGGAGCAGTGTCAGTGTCAGGAGCAGTGTCAGGAGCATTCTCAGGATCAGCAGCACCGTCAGTGTCAGGAGCAGTGCCAGGAGGTGTGTCAGTGTCAGTGTCAGGAGCAGTGTCAGCAGCACTGTCAGTGTCAGGAGCAGTTTCAGGAGCAGTGTCAGTGTCAGGAGCAGTGTGAGGAGCAGTGTCAGTGTCAGGAGCAGTGTCAGGACCAGTGTCAGCTTCAGGAGCAGTGTCAGGACAAGTGTCAGAGTCAGGTGCAGCGTCAGGAGCAGTGTCAGGAGCAGTGTCAGTGCCAGGAGCAGTGTCAGGAGCAGGGTCAGGGGCAGTGTCAGTGGCAGTGTCAGTGTCAGGAGCAGTGTCAGGACCAGTGTCAGCTTCAGGAGCAGTGTCAGGACAAGTGTCAGAGTTAGGTGCAGCGTCAGGAGCAGTGTCAGGAGCAGTGTCAGTGCCAGGAGCAGTGTCAGGAGCAGGGTCAGGGGCAGTGTCAGTGGCAGTGTCAGTGTCAGGAGCATGGTCAGTAGCAGTGCCAGTGTGAGGAGCAGATTCAGGCGTATTCTCAGGAACAGCAGCAGTGCCAGTGTCAGCAGCAGTGCCAGGAGCAGTGTCAGTGTCAGGAGCAGTGTCAGGAGCATTCTCACGATCAGCAGCACCGTCAGTGTCAGGAGCAGTGACAGGAGAAGTGTCAGTGACAGCAGCTATTTCAGGAGTAGTGTCACGTGCAGTGTCAGTGTCAGTGACTGGAGCAGCGTCAGGAGCATTGTCAGGATCAGCAGCAGTGTCAGTGTCAGGAGCATGGCCAGTAGCAGTGCCAGTGTCAGTATCAGGAGCAGTGTGAGGAGCAGTGTCAGTGTCAGGAGCAGTGTCTTTGTGAGCAGCAGTGTCAGGAACAGTTGCAGGAGCAGTGTCAGTGTCAGGAGCAGTGTCAGGAGCATTCTCAGGATCAGCAGCACCGTCAGTGTCAGGAGCAGTGCCAGGAGGTGTGTCAGTGTCAGTGTCAGGAGCAGTGTCAGCAGCACTGTCAGTGTCAGGAGCAGTTTCAGGAGCAGTGTCAGTGTCAGGAGCAGTGTGAGGAGCAGTGTCAGTGTCAGGAGCAGTGTCAGGACCAGTGTCAGCTTCAGGAGCAGTGTCAGGACAAGTGTCAGGGTCAGGTGCAGCGTCAGGAGCAGTGTCAGGAGCAGTGTCAGTGTCAGGAGCTGTGTCAGGAGCAGTCTCAGTGTCTGGAGCAGTGTCAGGAGCAGTGTCTGTGTCAGGAGCCGTGTCAGGAGCATTGTCAGTATCAGCAGCAGTGTCTGTGTTATGAGCAGTGTTAGCAGCAGTGTCAGTGCCAGGAGCAGTGTGAGGAGCAGTGTCAGTGTCAGGAGCAGTGCCTGGAGCAGTGTCAGTGTCAGGAGCAGTGTCAGGAGCAGTGTCTATGTCAGGAGCAGTGTCAGGAGCACTGTCAGTGCCAGGCGCAGTGTCAGTGTCAGGGGCTGTGTCAGGAGCAGTGTCAGGAGCATTGTCAGGATCAGCAGCAGTGTCAGTGTCAGGAGCAGTGTCTGGAGCAGTGTCAGTGTCAGGAGCAGTGTCAGTGTCAGGAGCAGTGCCCTTGTCAGTGTCAGGAGCAGTGACAGGAGCAGTGTCAGGTGCAGCGTCAGTGTCAGGAGCATTCTCAGGTGCAGAGTCAGTGTCAGGAGCAGTGTGAGGAGCAGTGTCAGTGTCAGGAGCTGTGTCAGGACCAGTGTCAGGTTCAGGAGCAGTGTCAGGACAAGTGTCGGTGTCAGGAGCAGTGTGAGGAGCAGTGTCAGTGACTGGACCAGTGTCAGTGTCAGGACCAGTGTCAGGAGCAGTATCAGGAGCAGTGTCAGTGTCGGGAGCAGTGTCAGCAGCAGTGTCTGTGTCAGGAACCACGTCAGGAGCATTGTCAGTATCAGCAGCAGTGTCTGTGTTAGGAGCAGTGTCAGCAGCAGTGTCAGTGCCAAGAGCAGTGTGAGGAGCAGTGTCAGTGTCAGGAGCAGTGTCAGGTGCAGTGTCAGTGTCAGGAGCAGTTTCAGGAGCAGTGTCTATGTCAGGAGCAGTGTCAGGAGCACTGTCAGTGCCAGGAGCAGTGTCAGTGTCAGGAGCTGTGTCAGGAGCAGTGTCAGGAGCATTGTCAGGATCAGCAGCGGTGTCAGTGTCAGGAGCAGAGTCAGGAGCAGTGTCAGTGTCAGGAGCAGTGTCAGGAGCAGTGTCAGTGTCAGTAGCAGTGTCAGTGTCAGGAGCAGTGTCAGTGCCAGTGTCAGGAGCAGTGACAGGAGCAGTGTCAGGTGCAGCGACAGTGTCAGGAGCATTCTCAGGTGCAGTGTCAGTGTCAGGAGCAGTGTGAGGAGCAGTGTCAGTGTCAGGAGCAGTGTCAGGACCAGTGTCAGCTTCACGAGCAGTGTCAGGACAAGTGTAGGTGTCAGGAGCAGTGTGAGGAGCAGTGTCAGTGACAGGACCAGCGTCAGTGTCAGGAGCAGTGTCAGCGCCAGTATCAGGAGCAGTGTCTGTGTCAGGAGCAGCGTCAGGTGCAGTGTCTGGAGCAGTGTCAGGTGCAGCGTGAGTGTCAGGAGCATTCTCAGGTGCAGTGTCAGTGTCAGGAGCAGTGTGACGAGCAGTGTCAGTGTCAGGAGCAGAGTGACGAACAGTGTCAGTGTCAGGAGCAGTGTCAGGATCAGTGTCAGTTTCAGGAGCAGTGTCAGGACAAGTGTCAGTGTCAGGTGCAGCGTCAGGAGCAGTGTCAGGAGCAGTGTCAGTGCCAGGAGCAGTGTCAGGAGCAGGGTCAGGGGCAGTGTCAGTGGCATTGTCAGTGTCAGGAGCAGAGTCAGGACCAGTGCCAATGTCAGGAGCTGTGTAGGGAGCATTGCCAGGATCACCAGCAGTGCCTGTGTCAGGAGCAGTGACAGGAGAAGTGTCAGTGACAGCAGCTATTTCAGGAGTAGTGTCAGGTGCAGTGTCAGTGTCAGTGACTGGACCAGTGTCAGGAGCATTGTCAGGATCAGCAGCAGTGTCAGTGTCAGGAGCATGGTCAGTAGCAGTTCCAGTGTCAGTATCAGGAGCAGTGTGAGGAGCAGTGTCAGGAGCAGTGTCAGTGTCAGGAGCAGTGTCTTTGTGAGCAGCAGTGTCAGGAACAGTGGCAGGAGCAGTGTCAGCTTTAGGAGCAGTGTCAGGACAAGTGTCAGAGTCAGGTGCAGCGTCAGGAGCAGTGTCAGGAGCAGTGTCAGTGCCAGGAGCAGTGTCAGGAGCAGGGTCAGGGGCAGTGTCAGTGGCAGTGTCAGTGTCAGGAGCATGGTCAGTAGCAGTGCCAGTGTGAGGAGCAGATTCAGGGGTATTCTCAGGAACAGCAGCAGTGCCAGTGTCAGCAGCAGTGCCAGGAGCAGTGTCAGTGTCAGGAGCAGTGTCAGGAGCATTCTCAGGATCAGCAGCACCGTCCGTGTCAGGAGCAGTGACAGGAGAAGTGTCAGTGACAGCAGCTATTTCAGGAGTAGTGTCAGGTGCAGTGTCAGTGTCAGTGGCTGGAGCAGTGTCAGGAGCATTGTCAGGATCAGCAGCAGTGTCAGTGTCAGCAGCATGGTCAGTAGCAGTGCCAGTGTCAGTATCAGGAGCAGTGTCAGGAGCAGTGTCAGAGTCAGGAGCAGTGACAGGAGCAGTGTCAGTGTCAGGAGCTGTGTCAGGAGCAGTGTCGGGGTCAGTGTCAGAGACAGAAGCAGTGTCGGTGTCAGTGTCTGTGTCAGGAGCAGCGACAGGAGCAGTGCCAGTATCTGGAGCTGTGTCAGTGCCAGTGTCAGTGTCAGGAGCAGTGTCAGGAGCAGTGTCAGGAACATTGTCAGGATCACCACCAGTGTCTGTATCAGGAGCAGTGCCAGTGACAGGAGCAGTGTCAGTGTGAGCAGCAGTGTCAGGAACAGTGGTAGGAGCAGTGTCAGTGTCAGGAGCTGTGTCAGGAGCAGTGTCAGGAGCATTGTCAGGATCAGCAGCAGTGTCAGTGTCAGGAGCATTGTCAGGAGCAGTGTCAGTGTCAGGAGCAGTGTCATGAGCAGTGTCTGGAGCAGTGTCAGTGTCAGGAGCAGTGTCAGTGTCAGGAGCAGTGTCAGTGTCAGTGTCAGGAGCAGTGACAGGAGCAGTGTCAGGTGCAGCGTCAGTGTCAGGAGCATTCTCAGGTCCAGTGTCAGTGTCAGGAGCAGTGTGAGGCGCAGTGTCAGTGTCAGGAGCAGTGTGAGGAGCAGTGTCAGTGACAGGACCTGTGTCAGTGTCAGGAGCAGTGCCAGGAGGTGTGTCAGTGTCAGTGTCAGGAGCAGTGTCAGGAGCACTGTCAGTGTCAGGAGCAGAGTCAGGAGCAGTGTCAGTGTGTGGAGCAGTGTCAGGAGCATTGTCAGGATCAGCTGCAGTGTCAGTGTCAGGAGCATGGTCAGTAGCAGTTCCAGTGTCAGTATCAGGAGCAGTGTGAGGAGCAGTGTCAGGAGCAGTGTCAGTGTCAGGAGCAGTGTCTTTGTGAGCAGCAGTGTCAGGAACAGTGGCAGGAGCAGTGTCAGTGTCAGGAGCAGTGTCAGGTCCAGTGCCAGTGTCAGGAGCAGTGTCAGTGTCAGCTGCAATGTTAGGAACAGTGTCAGGGGTAGTGTCAGTGTCAGGAGCAGTGTTAGGAGCTGTGTCAGTGTCTGGAGCAGTTTCAGGAGCAGTGTCAGGAGCAGGTTCAGTGTCAGGAGCAGTGTCAGGAGCAGTGACAGGAGCAGTGTCAGAGTCTGTTGCAGTACAAGGAGCAGTGTCAGTGTTAGTACCACGAACAGTATCAGAGTCAGGAGCAGTGTCAGGAGCAGTGTCAGGAGCAGAGCAAGGAGCAGTCCCTGTGTCAGGAGCAGCGTCAGAGTCAGGAGCTGTGTCAGGATCAGTGTCAGGAGCAGAGCCAGGAGCAGTGTCAGTGTCAGTAGCTGTGTCAGTGTCATTATCAGGAGCAGTGTCAGTGTCAGGAGCAGTGTGAGGAGCAGTGTCAGTGTCAGGAGCAGTGTCAGGAGCAGTGTCAGTGTGAGGAGCAGATTCACGGGCATTCTCAGGAATAGCAGCAGTGCCAGTGTCAGCAGCAGTGTCAGGAGCAGTGTCAGGAGCAGTGTCAGGAGCATTCTCAGGATCAGCAGCACCGTCAGTGTCAGGAGCAGTGGCAGGAGAAGTGTCAGTGACAGCAGCTATTTCAGGAGTAGTGTCAGGTGCAGTGTCAGTGTCAGTGGCTGGAGCAGTGTCAGGTGCAGAGCCAGGAGCAGTGTCAGTGTCAGTAGCTGTGTCAGTGTCGTTATCAGGAGCAGTGTCAGTGTCAGGAGCAGTGTCAGGAGCATTCTCAGGATCAGCAGCACCGTCAGTGTCAGGAGCAGTGACAGGAGAAGTGTCAGTGACAGCAGCTATCTCAGGAGTAGTGTCAGGTGCAGTGTCAGTGTCAGTGACTGGAGCTGTGTCAGGAGCATTGTCAGGATCACCAGCAGTGTCAGTGTCAGGAGCAGTGACAGGAGCAGTGTCAGTGTTAGGAGCAGTGTGACGAGCAGTGTCAGTGACAGGAGCAGTGTCAGTGACAGGAGCAGTGTCAGGAGCAGTGTCAGTGGCTGGAGCAGTGTCAGTGTCTGGAGCAGTTTCAGGAGTAGTGTCAGGAACGGGATCAGTGTCAGGAGCAGTGTGAGGAGCAGTGTCAGTGTCAGTGTCAGGAGCAGTGTCAGGAGCAGTGTCAGTGTCAGGAGCAGTGTCAGGAGCAGGGTCAGGAGCAGTGTCAGTGGCAGTATCAGGAGCAGTGCCTGTGTAAGGAGCAGTGTCAGGTGCAGCGTCAGGAGCAGTGCCGGGTGCAGCGTCAGTGTCAGGAGCATTCTCAGGTGCAGTGTCAGAGTCAGGAGCAGTGTGAGGAGCAGTGTCTGTGTCAGGAGCAGTGTCAGGACCTGTGTCAGTTTCAGGAGCAGTGTCAGGACAAGCGTCAGTGTCAGGACCAGTGTCAGGAGCAGTATCAGGAGCACTGTCAGTGTCGGGAGCAGTGTCAGGAGCTGTGTCTGTGTCAGGCGCCGTGTCAGGAGCATTGTCAGTATCAGCAGCAGTGTCTGTGTTAGGAGCAGTGTCAGCAGCAGTGTCAGTGCCAGGAGCAGTATGCGGAGCAGTGTCAGTGTCAGGAGCAGTGTCAGGAGCAGTGTCACTGTCAGGAGCAGTGTCAGGAGCAGTGTCTATGTCAGGAGCAGTGTCAGGAGCACTGTCAGTGCCAGGAGCAGTGTCAGTGTCAGGAGCTGTGTCAGGAGCAGTGTCAGGAGCATTGTCAGTATCAGCAGCAGTGTCAGTGTCAGGCGCAGT